>NC_074668.1:63554152-63750841 GCF_029448725.1 Salvelinus fontinalis
CAGACATAACTCATTCCCTATGTGTAGTGAGCATGATGCTGCTGAGTGGCATTCAGCTCAGTTTGACTTTTAAATAGGCACATAGGCACACATAATAGGCACACATAATAAATAGGCACATAGCCAAATTGTCTGTTTGTCTGTCCGCCGATCTCTCCTCTGTCTCTCTCACACTCCTTCTCTCTCCCTCTCTCTCTTTCTCTCTCTCTTTCTCACACCCCTTCTCTCGCCCTCTTCCTCTCTCTGTCTCCCCTTTCTCTCTCCATCTTTCTTTCCCTCATCTCCCTCTTTCTCTCCCTGCAACTGGAAAGCAGACTTGCCAAGCTCACCCCAGGAAGTCCCTCTGTTCTCAGGTAAACCCTAAAAATGAGTTGCACAATTCGGCACAATTCGGCAAATGTGCAAAATATGATTTTTACTCAGTCAAAACATCACATTCATTTTTCATGTACGGCAGCCATGCCACTTCCCCTTGCTTTTAGATGTCAGGCGAGGGTTAAGTAAGGCACTCAGCAGAGTGGCAGGGGGCCAGGAATGGGGGCGTGAGCAAATGAGCACACATTATGGCCAGAGCTGGGACATAAATTAGCCTCATTCCACCATGAGCAGCAGACAAAGTGATTTGTTTGGTCATTCATAGCGTTTGAGCAACTTTTTAGCAATTATCGTTCACTGGTACCAATTCATATTGTGCTGAGTGGACATGGAGTTTACACAGGGTTAGCATACTGGCTTCTCCATTAGAACAAGCCTGAGACAAGTTGCTCAAAGGGTGATAAAGGAAACGTTTGCCTTTAAAATAACCTCTAACTGTTGCAACTCTACATTTACTGCAATTACATCAGACATAAAGATCTACAAATTAGACAGCTTTTATTTGTCCATTTTAATTCAGATATTTCACTTCACATGGGAACCACATCATGAGCCTCTTGTGTATCTTAATGTTCTGAATAATTCTTCCAACATAGTTGGATGTAATAACTTTGTCCTTCCTGTTAATGTAGCCTACTGCTGTGTTGTGTTAAATCAGATACATGACTGTTTTGCTACAGGAAGTAGCATGGTGCATGACCCAGAGACTGGGTCTGGGGCTGATGTTAATGTTAGATGTTCAGTAACTGACACATCAGCCCCAGGGTTGGGACAGAGGCCAAAGTGGGATTGTGTTTGGAAGCAGGCAGTGGCCAACATGAAGCATGAAGTTGGGAATATTAGTCTAAATATCCCCTACAGGCTTCCAAAGTCTGATCCACAAGAATATAAAACCCACAGACTGCAGAATACAGCGTTGGGCAGAAATAGTTTCAGAATGATTGTAATAAACAATGAAAAGCTGAGGTTTGCATGTCCTCTGTTCTCTCCTTGACATATAAACCTATGTTATCTAACTTCTGTCAAAATACTCAAACACATTACTGCAAGCCAGTGGATTTTTAAATGCGGAATATTCTTGCTGTGATGGAATTCAGTCTTCAACAAGAAGGGGAAGGATTGAGATAGGCAAACTTGGTCTCTTTAAGAATATATAAGCAATTTCATGGATATGGTTATGATTGCCAGCTGGACTTGGTAGTATAAATCCTGCCAACCAAATAGGTACTGCAGGTGTAGCTACTGATTGTTACACCAGATAATGTGATTTAACCCCTCCCAATTTTTTCCCCATTAGTAGGAGTTACAGGATAGGTACTATCCGACCAAACTTAGCTTGGCGATACTGTCGTCGTCCTCGACTCGTGGAAACAGGAGTCTCATAAAGAGTTTGTGTCCAGTTGCAGGGGTCCGTTTGAATTTAGAAAATGCTCCATTATTCAAATAAATGCATTTTTTTGATCCCTGAAGTAATCCATCGATGTGTACGCCTCCATCTTGTCTATTTAAAGTCTTCTCTCATTGATCAAGACAGGTGTCTGTCAGCACTTTGGGGTGGAAACCCACCTATCTCGATCAATGAGAAAATACTTGAAATAGACAAGATGGCAGCATACACATTGTTGGAATAGTTCATGGAGCAAAAAAAGTATGTATTTTGATAACAGTGCATTTTCTCAATTCAAACGGACCCCCTCTAACTGGACACAGACATTTTATGACATTTTACATACCAAGGTGGCTTAGCAGTTCAGACGTATTTTTCCGTGTTGTCGTGTCGTGTCCTGTATATATATATATTTACACCTTTTCTTCACATATCTTTTAATTATTTTATTATCCAAGAACTCAACTACAAAAGCTTTCCTGCAAAAGCTTTCCTGCAACCCGCTTCACCAATTACAATAAGTACTATTTACCTCAATCTGAAAATCCATCGTGGAAGATAGCCAGGGGCTAATTCAGAAGCTAGCCTGAAAGCTAATCCAGAAGCTACTCCGATAGCTAGCCAGAAGCTAATCTGTAGCTGCCCCGAAATTAGCCGGTTTGCTGGCTAGCGTTGGTGTTTCAGCTGCCCACGTTTTGCGGTCATCAGCTATTCCTCTAGCTCGATAATCTACCGGCACTTTTGTGCAACGCGACTCGGACCGGAGCATTCCGGGACTTTTTTTCTCTCAGTTTCCCCGGATTCCAACCGCAGCCTCTGGACACTTGCACCTTGATTTCGCAGCTAGCTAGCTGCATACCGTGTGACTATTGGCTTACGTCGACCCCGGAGCTAACTCAAATCATGCTGGAGCTAGCCAGCTGAGGAGTTCCATCACCATCCGGACCCGCTTCTTTGTTGCTGCTGCAGATACGGAACCCCAACGGGCCTTCACGACTGACTGCCGACGTTATCTGCCCGAGGGATTTATCCAACCGGCACCTCCGTCCCGGCGTTACCTGAACGCTCATCTGAGGCCCGCTAATCGTTAGCTGTCTTATCGGCTGCTATCTGAACAAAACCCCACTACACGGAACCTACCGACGGAAACGCACGAGGTATCTACAAACAGACCTCCATCCTATGCTGCTACCGATAGCCATATACCCGGCCAGCTGTCTGGATCGCCACGACCCCAACCAACCTCTACTCACTGGACCCTTATTTATCACTCGATTAAGCTTGCCTCTCCTTAATGTAAATATGCCTTGTCCATTGCTGTTCTGGTTAGTGTTTATTGGCTTATTTCACTGTAGAGATTCTAGCCCTGCTCTCTATACCATATCCAACCCTGCAGTTCCACCACCCACATATGCGATGACATCACCTGGTTTCAATGATGTTTCTAGAGACAAGATCTCTCTCATCATCACTCAATACCTAGGTTTACCTCCACTGTATTCACATCCTACCATACCTTTGTCTGTACATTATTCCTTTAAACTATTTTATCGCCCCCAGAAACTTCCTTTTACTCTCTGCTCTGGTAGCTCTAGGCGACCAATTCTCATAGCTTTTAGCCGTACCATTATCCTACTTCTCCTCTGTTCCTCTGGTGATGTAGAGGTGAATCCAGGCCCTGCAGTACCTGGCTCCACTCCTATTCCCCAGGCGCTCTCTTTTGATGACTTCTGTAACCGTAATAGCCTTGGCTTCATGCATGTTAACATTAGGAGCCTCCTCCCTAAGTTTGTTTTGTTCACTGCTTTAGCACACTCTACCAACCCGGATGTTTTAGCCGTGTCTGAATCCTGGCTTAGAAAGACCACCAAAAATTCAGACATTTTTATCCCCAATTACAATATTTTCAGACAAGATAGAACGGCCAAAGGGGGCGGTGTTGCAATCTACTGCAAAGACTGCCTGCAGAGTTCTGTTATACTATCCAGGTCTGTTCCCAAACAATTTGAACTTCTACTTTTAAAAATCCACCTCTCTAAAAACAAG
The DNA here is from genome assembly GCF_029448725.1 of Salvelinus fontinalis. NCBI lineage: Eukaryota > Metazoa > Chordata > Actinopteri > Salmoniformes > Salmonidae > Salvelinus > Salvelinus fontinalis. Next base: position 63,557,961 of record NC_074668.1, read on the forward strand.
TCTCTCACCGTTGCCGCCTGCTATAGACCACCCTCTGCCCCCAGCTGTGCTCTGGACACTATATGTGAACTGATTGCCCCCCATCTATCTTCAGAGCTCGTGCTGCTAGGTGACCTAAATTTGAACATGCTCAACACCCCAGCCACCCTACAATCTAAGCTTGATGCCCTCAATCTCACACAAATTATTAATGAACCTACCAGGTACCACCCTAATTCCGTAAACACGGGTACCCTCATAGATATCATCCTAACAAACTTGCCCTCCAAATACACCTCTGCTGTTTTTAACCAAGATCTCAGCGATCACTGCCTCATTGCCTGCATCCGTAATGGGTCAGCGGTCAAACGACCTCCACTCATCACTGTCAAACGCTCCCTGAAACACTTCAGCGAGCAGGCCTTCCTAATTGACCTGGCCGGGGTATCCTGGAAGGATATTGATCTCATCCCGTCAGTAGAGGATGCCTGGTCATTTTTTTAAAATGCCTTCCTCACCATCTTGAATAAGCATGCCCCATTCAAGAAATTTAGAACCAGGAACAGATATAGCCCTTGGTTCTCTCCTGACCTGACTGCCCTTAACCAACAGAAAAACATCCTATGGCGTTCTGCATTAGCATCGAACAGCCCCCGTGATATGCAACTTTTCAGGGAAGCCAGAAACCAATATACACAGGCAGTTAGAACAGCCAAGGCTAGCTTTTTCAAGCAGAAATTTGCTTCCTGCAACACAAATTCAAAAAAGTTCTGGGACACCGTAAAGTCCATGGAGAATAAGAACACCTCCTCCCAGCTTCCAACCGCCCTGAAGATAGGAAACACTGTCACCACCGACAAATCCACTATAATTGAGAATTTCAATAAGCATTTTTCTACGGCTGGCCATGCTTTCCACCTGGCTACCCCTACCCGGGACAACAGCACTGCCCTCCCCTCTGCTACTCGCCCAAGCCTTCCCCATTTCTCTTTCTCCCAAATACAGTCAGCTGATGTTCTTAATGAGCTGCAAAATCTGGACCCTTACAAATCAGCCGGGCTAGATAATCTGGACCCTTTCTTTCTAAAACTATCTGCTGAAATTGTTGCCACCCCTATTACTAGCCTCTTCAACCTCTCTTTCGTGTCGTCTGAGATACCCAAAGATTGGAAAGCAGCTGCGGTTATCCCCCTCTTCAAAGGGGGGGACACCCTTGACCCTAACTGCTACAGACCTATATCTATCCTACCCTGCCTTTCTAAGGTCTTCGAAAGCCAAGTCAACAAACAGATTACCGACCATTTCGAATCACACCACACCTTCTCCGCTATGCAATCTGGTTTCAGAGCTGGTCATGGGTGCACCTCAGCCACGCTCAAGGTCATAAACGATATCGTAACCGCCATCGATAGGAAACAATACTGTGCAGCCGTATTCATTGACCTGGCCAAGGCTTTTGACTCTGTCAATCACCACATCCTCATTGGCAGACTCGACAGCCTTGGTTTCTCTAATGATTGCCTCGCCTGGTTCACCAACTACTTCTCTGATAGAGTTCAGTGTGTCAAATCGGAGGGTCTGTTGTCCGGGCCTCTGGCAGTCTCTATGGGGGTGCCACAGGGTTCAATTCTTGGACCGACTCTCTTCTCTGTTTACATCAATGATGTCGCTCTTGCTGCTGGTGATTCTCTGATCCACCTCTACGCAGACGACACTATTCTGTATACTTCTGGCCCTTCTTTTGACACTGTGTTAACAACCCTCCAGGCGAGCTTCAATGCCATACAACTCTCCTTCCGTGGCCTCCAACTGCTCTTAAATACAAGTAAAACCAAATGCATGCTCTTCAACCGATCGCTGCCTGCTCCGGCCCGCCTGTCCAACATCACTACTTTGGACGGCTCTGACTTAGAATATGTGGACAACTACAAATACCTAGGTGTCTGGTTAGACTGTAAACTCTCCTTCCAGACCCACATCAAACATCTCCAATCCAAAGTCAAATCTAGAATTGGCTTCCTATTCCGCAACAAAGCATCCTTTACTCATGCTGCCAAACATACCCTTGTAAAACTGACCATCCTACCAATCCTCGACTTCGGTGATGTCATTTACAAAATAGCCTCCAAAACCCTACTCAATAAATTGGATGCAGTCTATCACAGTGCCATCCGTTTTGTCACCAAAGCCCCATATACTACCCACCACTGCGACCTGTACACTCTCGTTGGCTGGCCCTCGCTTCATACTCGTCGCCAAACCCACTGGTTCCAGGTCATCTACAAGACCCTGCTAGGTAAAGTCCCCCCTTATCTCAGCTCGCTGGTCACCATAGCAGCACCTACCCGTAGCACGCGCTCCAGCAGGTATATCTCTCTAGTCACCCCCAAAACCAATTCTTCCTTTGGACGCCTCTCCTTCCAGTTCTCTGCTGCCAATGACTGGAACGAACTACAAAAATCTCTGAAACTGGAAACACCCATCTCCCTCACTAGCTTTAAGCACCAGCTGTCAGAGCAGCTCATAGATTACTGCACCTGTACATAACCCATCTACAATTTAGCCCAAACAACTACCTCTTTACCTACTGTATTTATTTATTAATTTATTTTGCTCCTTTGCACCCCATTATTTCTGTCTCTACTTTGCACTTTCTTCCAATGCAAACCAACCATTCCAGTGTTTTTTTTTGTTTTTATTTTACTTGCTGTGTTGTACTCACTTCGCCTCCATGGCCTTTTTATATTTTTATTTATTTATACATATATCTGTTTGCCTTCACCCCCCTTATCTCACCTCACTTGCTCACATTGTATATACTGTAGACTTATTTTTTTATTTTTTTCACTGTATTATTGACTATATGTTTGTTTTTACTCCATGTGTAACTATGTGTTGTTGTATGTGTCGAACTGCTTTGCTTTATCTTGGCCAGGTCGCAATTGTAAATGAGAACGTGTTCTCAATTTGCCTACCTGGTTAAATAAAGGTTAAATAAATAAAAAAATAAAATATGAGACTCCTGTTTCCATAAATCGAGGACGAAGACACTATCGCCTGCTAAGGTTGGTCGAAAATTCTCGAAAAAAATGTTATGGTTAAAACTGGTGTAACAATTTGTAGCTACTGCAGGAGCTCTTTCAGCGTTTACTGGAAATAGGACTCAAATACACAGTTAAAAGCACTTTAGGGGAGGCAAATTTAGGCAGAGGTCGGCCAAGATATTGAGGATAGAGAGGTTCAGGGGAGTCTTGCGGCTGAGGCATCCAGTGAGGTACTGTACCTGTAGGGATGGAGCAAATAGACAATTGTGTGATTAGGCCCTCAGCTCAGCTGCGCTGACTTCAAACTCATTCAACCTTTTGTCTTGTCAGGTTGATTGCTCAATCCTATGCAGCTGGGTGATTGCAAAGTGGCTTCAGTTGCGGGAGTCAGGACCCGTCCAAGATCCTGCCAACTATGTGGTGGCAGGTGGTTGAACCGACAGCGGGTTGGAGGCATTAGTGGTGCTTTGGAGAAGGCTATGGCTATTGTGCTACACACATTACATACTTGTTTATAAACTACCTCTGGTCATGTATTGTAGTGAGCACAATACTTCAACAAAAGATCAATGCCTCAGTAAAGTTTTGTGGTGTATTTTCAATGACAAGCTGAGTGTAGCAGTACCGGTATGGCAGGAGGAAGAAAAACATACAGCGGTACACAACAAACAAACCGTGGTATACTTAATAAGGCCAGAGGAGGTGTGGTATATTGGCTATATACCACAAACCCCCAAGGTGCCTTATTGCTATTATAAACTGGTTACCAACGTAATTAGAGCAGTAAAACGAATTGTTTTGTCATACCTGTGGTATACGGTCTGATATATCATGGCTTTCAGCCAAACAGAATTCAGGGCTCAAACCGTCCAGTTTATAATGAGGAAAATACAGGCTCAGTCTATATCTGTTTCTAGACTTGGTTTTATTGTGTAGCTTGAACCCATACATTGTTTTGACATGAGCCCATTGTGAGTGAATAACATAATTAGTCCTTACTGAGGATCTTGAGAGGTTTTGATCCTGCACATTGAGAGATGTTTAATTCTCTCTCTCTCTCTCTCTCTCTCTCTCTCTCTCTCTCTCTCTCTCTCTCTCTCTCTCTCTCTCTCTCTCTCTCTCTCTCTCTCTCTCTCTCTCTCTCCCTCTCTCTCTCTCTAATGAGAGTAATTTATTGGTGCTGGTCTAACTGATTGAATCCTTTCCTGCATTACGTAAATCCTCTGATGCGTAATGCCATGAGTGATCCAGACAAAGGGAAGCCTGCAGCCCAGGCCCAGAGGGCCTCCGCACTGGTCTAAACTGAGCATTTAAATATTCTCCCCAAGCAGTCCTGGATCAAAGACATGCATACACGCAATAAGTTGAAAGTGTTTCACAAGTGTTTTACAACCTGTTCTGATATATGAACATAGGAGTGTCGATAGAGCCATCACTCAGGCTGCGGTGTCTCTCTCCCTGTCTCTCATCAACATCACGATTAATTAAGAAAGGTTAATGAATCACCTCTGTTATCCACTCAACTGTAGAGTGCATCAGCACATTACACTAGACTTAAACTAGGCAGAACAACTTGTCGACTGTTATTGTCATGATTTTGTATTGCTACTGGAAAGCACATTTCTTTATAAGACAAGCAAAATAAAACATATTTTCTAAACAAACCGGACCTCTGTGTGGTGCTACAAAATGAAGCAGAGTAATAAATGAAACCACAAAATGAAACCACAAAAGTGAAGCATTCTTTCTCACATTCCTAGACATACAGCTTTTCATAAATATTCCTATTGATTTATTTTTTGGGCCAGTGAAATACCTAATATGTCTGTCAGGCCTCCCTTGAAGAACACTTCTTTGTCTTTTTAGATGATGGTGGTCTAGGTTAAGCTGTGAATCCCACCTGTCATAGACATGGACAGGAATGCAACAGCTTCAAACTGAACATTCCAGGACTAGGAGCTCTGTGGTTGAGACTTCCTGGAATCTTTTCATGGTCAGTTAAAGAATACTTAATAGTACAGAAACCTGTAGGTGTAGATTTGAAGAACACTAGCACAGCCCTTTACAGTACTTACAGGTCTCATAACTAACTTCACTTTGACCATTCCATACTGGACCTTTTCCATACCTTGTCCACATCAGCTGATGAAGCATATTCACAGGCAGTATGAAATGCAGACCATATCAAGTGTTCACACTTCAAAGTAGCGTACACATTCTGTATCAATGTTCGGGTACAGTACGAAAACAATTCCTCTCATTACATAGTCTGTGCGCTTCAAAGGTTGCAATGTACTCATTCCCACAGGTACTGGTTATAGATTAAGTGGACTGGCTGGAAGGGATGAAATCAGGTCTTATTCATGCAGTCGCTATATTCACCGACCATTGAATGGAAATGCACCAGTGGCGGGATCACGGCTGTGACTCCTTTCCAGGTTTATCTCCGAAGACACTTTTCATTCTCCGCAAGGGCCTTGATTTACCCCGCAGTGGTTAGCCACCAAGAATGATGGGCCGTGCATGCAAATAAAGCTGCGGTTTAAAGGTGACCAACTGAACTCTCTCTCTCCCTCTCGGGTCTCTCCGGTTAGAACAGAAGGCACGGCTCGTTAGCTCTGCAGCCTGCCTGGATCCTTTTCATTCGGGAAACTGCTCCGTTCCAATGACAGAGAGCAAGGGATTGATGGATCGGACAGACGACAGCTGGAAACCATGACTGTCCAGACGAAGATAAAGAGGGTGGGGTAATGAGAAAGAAGGAGAGTGATGCAGAGAGGCCCTTGAAAAAATAGCCATGTGTTGAACTTGTGGTATCTCTCTAAAGGTACTCCTGTTGAATTCGTAGAATTCCTGATGAATTCGTAAAAGTCTGATATATTCCTAGAATTACTCAAGGACCCTACTCACACAGCCTGATTCTTTTGACCGCTATAATCAATATGTCTATTCATGGAGCCCCATTCACTTAGGGGCATGGTCTAATGGTGTTGCTAGTCTTTCCTGATTACATTGTCCCACTCAATTGCGAGTTTCTGTAAAGTACTTTTTATTCGCCACCACTAGTATACTGTTGAAAACTGCCTTGAATGTGTCATGAATAGTTGATTTACTGTATACAGTGGTAGTTTATGACATAGAAAACATATTACAAAGCTTGAATTACTTGTTATTATTAAACAAAACTATACAGCCCTACACGCCCACACACAAGGTTACTTGTGTGTGTTGTCAGAAAGGCAGCCGGCCCTGACCTAGCAAGGCCCTTCTGTGCGGAGAGGAACCCACACACATTCCTCAGACACCACACACGCCCCTGTCCTTTTCAATTACCTTCCTCGCTCCACCTAGCAGAGAGCCAGCCAAGCGGAGCCATGCAGGGGAGATTATGATGCCAATCTAATTGTATCTCAATCTTTTCTCTCACCCAAAGCAGAGGCGAAACAAAACAGAGACGAAAAATGGCACTAACAAAACACTGTGGACTAGGGGAAAATAATTGGATATCCATATCTGTGTGTCGGTTGTGTATAGTGAGGAGAATGTCTGAGGGAGCTGTGGGGTATTAGGAGGGAGGCTGCTAGGGAAGAGAGACGATCACTGATGAACTGTGATGTGTGACGGTAAACTTGAAGACATCTCGCTGAATGTATACAACATTAAGGAGGACGAGAGCAGGAAAACCTCCCTGGCAGGTGAGAGGGATTATCACGGATGAAACAGGATCGAGACTGGTGCAGAGGTGACGCTTGTTAACTGTATGGTGGTTGTGGGTTGCTCAGGGTTAGTCGGTGCAGTGAGACGTAAAATGGGGGCACGCAAGCTTGGAGTCTACAATGTTGAGGCTGTTGTCTGCCATTTATTTGGACATGCAAGGGGTTGATTTGCCATTATCCTGCTTCATCTGCACATTATACCTCAGGTTATGACTAGGATCTTGGACTAGATTGAATATGTAATGCTACCTTTACCCTGGTACAGGGAACACTTCCTGTGCTCTCAGCAAACTCAGATATTATCTAGCTTTCTTATTGTCGTCAGTGCTACAAATGTCATTACAATTTCTTGCACATCCTACGAATAGACAGTTACAGTATGGCATGTACTTGGCCATGTACTTTAAGTGTGGCCAAAATTATAGACTGAACAAGGGAGTAACTTTGGGTGGCTTATGTTGGTTCACTGTGAGGAAAATCTACTTTATGAGGACAATAGCCACGAGTCAATGTTCAGTAGATTTGAGCAGTCATGGTGTTTCAATTGACCCTGAACCTCTCAACAGTCCTAAACCTCTGGCGTCATTTATATCTCTATCATGAGATGTCACGATCAGCTAGGACTGTGCCTCCTCCTCATCTCAGAGCAACAGTGTTGACCAAAGCAGAAGGGCCTTATCTATAACTGGCATATATTTTCAATTCTATGCCCTCCTCGTGTTTGAGAATCAGATAAATGAGATTAGTACGATGGCTCTACGTGGAGCTGGAGGAGCTCAGGGAGATACAGTCATTTATCAGGGTACTACTTTATTATTAGCCTATTGCTTCCTGATTAATATCTACAACCCCTCATTAAACAGGATCAAAATATCCCCTCTTCTGTTCCAGAAATCTGACTTGTAGCCAACCAATGTTCAGGCAACTCCAAGTGTGAATTTACACTGTAGCTTTACTCCATTAACAATCATCATTAACCATGTGAAAAAATAACCATCCCTGACCGCCAGACCAGAAGCACTGGGTTCTGTTAGTTCTGAAGTACACAACAGCAAAATAGAAACTGTATTCTTTTATGGTTTATCTAATTGCCTGTTTGACTCAGAGCCTGAAGACAAAGAGTGAGAAAGGCAAACATTGAGATAATTTGGATGACACAAACCATGAAGGAGAAGAAATTGATTTTTATTCTGTGCAGCTATGCTTCTAAATGCCAATCTTTATGGAAATGTGTTCCTAAGCCCAAATACCTCAGTTTAATTAAGGACAGACAAAGGTGTGTTGTTTTGCATTCGTGAATTTTCCTTACTATGGATGTTTTTAGTTTCCTCTCTATCAGATATGGATCAACTTTGTGGCGAATTTTTGAGTGACAGATAAAAGAACAATGAGCATTTTCAAGACACAGTTTCTTATCCTGGTCCTTGGGACCTACAGAGGTGCACAATTTTGTTCTCACCCATGCAGCACACAAGCAGCACCTAACACAACTGATCATCAATCCCTCGGTTAGCTGAATCGAGGATGGTTCGGTAACCCTTCATTTTACAGCCCGTAATAAATTGGAAAATACCTAGTAACAAAAATGAAATACATGGTAACCATTTAGTCCCAAATGTACTTACTAGGAACCAAGAAAGTAGTACATACTTACTTAGTAAATACAAAGTAACAAAATGTAATTATTTAACAAATTTTTTGTCCAAAAGGCTAGTATTGAGGACCTTATAAGTAAGGACAAGGTACTTACTATGTAAACACCTAGTCACAACATCTGTGATATTTAATTTATTTATTACCACATACTTACTACATAAATACCTTTGTTAGGTTCTAAAGGAACCTATTAAAACTCACGGACGCTTAATAAAGCTCAAACCAAGTTTATTCATCCATTGGGTCGATACAGCTAGTTAAGACAAAAACATATTTCCACCAATGGTAATATATATACCGCACTTTGGGTGGAGTTTCCTCCTTCTCTCTAAACATTACATCTTCACTGCTAGGCAGGAAGTTAAGTGATATGGGCAATAAACTGCTCCTTCTCCCTTAATGTGACCTGACCTGACCTGACCTCGACCCCCTTCCTCACTAATCCACAGCTCTCCACCCTTATCAGTGATCGTCTTCCCTGCACTCAGTACATTCTAAGCTTAATTGCCTCTACCATATACATTATGGTAGAGGCAATCGTACAGATAACCATTCACTTCTGATGTAGACTCTCTAGAGACCATAGCACTCAATATTTCAATAGGATATCTGATAATGAACATTATTCCAAGTTTAGGAGTCAGAACCCAGAATCCATCACCTTCAAGTCAATCATCCTGATAAAGAGTGTTAGTTGACCTGCAAGTATCTGGTATTCACATGGTATTAGCAATGGCTTCATTGTTAATATGTATTTGTTACCTAGTAATTAGTGTGCTGTAAAAAAATAAATAAAAAAAAAGGTTTACTGATGGTTCTTGTATTTTCAAGAGTCCACTAGATGCATCAGAATCTTCACATTGTCGCCGTTAGATCATATTCAAATCATAGGCTATGGTTAGGACAGACAGCACTTGATATTAGGTCCCTTTGTACCGTGTGTGATATTTTTTGCAGACGATACCAATAATGAACTCTCTCTACATAGAAATGTTAAGGCGATTGAGAAATTCTGATGCAACATTGGGCAACCTAGTGGTACAATCGTGCAGCAAATGAAGTTACATCATACATTTAACATAGAAAGCCAAACATAATTCAAATGGTTCAAATGAAATGCATTTACCCGTGTTTCTCACGCGTGTTGCACAACTCCACGCGTATTCAAACCAATTCCGGAACACAAAATGCCTCTGGCCATTACGATCTGTGCAAGAATTTCAAAACAAATGTGTTAAAGTTTCATTTAGATGTTTGTGCAAAAACATGTTTTGGGCTTTTTAACAGTAAATATGCTTCAATGGGATTCCAATTAGCACAGATTTTACTGGGTAGAGTCGGCACAGCCAGAGCAAGAGACTCCCAAACCAAAGCAAATCCATAGACGCAACAGCATCCCAGTCTTAAATGGGGGTAGGTGGCGGGTAAATTGGAACTGGAGTGAATAATTCAACACTATATTTTTATGGAATTATTTATTTAGCTAAATCGTGTGGATAGATTAGGAGCGATAGCTTGCCTGAGATTAGTTATGTTTTCTTAAACTTTATTTAAGACTTGAGAGAATATGAATGTACAATTAGGCTATTGGTAAGAGCAAGAGAGCATTTAACAGTTTAAACCTTTACCTAATATTTAATTGACATTTTCTGTTAGAACACTTCTTAAAAAATAAGTAAGTGGAGGTGTGGTGTACAGCTAAAAGGTGTGCCTTTCCAAATACCGTATTTCCATGTGCAGTCAGCGAGACCAGCAGGGATAGTTAAAACAAAGAAAGCAATTAAACACATTTAAAATAGCTCACAGGATTATCCCCCATCCACTACCTCTCTCTTCATTTCCAGCACACAGACAAGCACCAGCATTAAATGAAGATAGCGCCACGACTCAAGGATACAGTACATTCAAAACCAAGAGTGCCTTAGATAACTGCAAGCTCTGTGTCACTGTTATTACAAACTGAGAAATCAGAGCTGAATTACATGTATTATGAGTTCTGCATTATGTACACTACCGTTCAAACGTTTGGGGTCACTTAGAAATGTCCTTGTTTTCCATGAAAACATTACATGAAATGAGTTGCAAAATGAATAGGAAATATAGTCAAGACGTTGACATGGTTATAAAATAATGATCTTTAATTGAAATAATAATTGTGTCCTTCAAACCTAGCTTTCGTCAAAGAATCCTCCATTTGCAGCAATTACAGCCTTGCAGACCTTTGGCATTCTAGTTGTCAATTTGTTGAGGTAATGTGAAGAGATTTCACCCCATGCTTCCTGAAGAACCTCCCACAAGTTGGACTGGCTTGATGGGCACTTCTTACGTAGCATACGGCCAAGCTGCTCCCACTACAGCTCAATAGGGTTGAGATCCGGTGACTGTGCTAGCCACTCCATTATAGACAGAATACAAGCTGACTGATTCTTCCCTAAATAGTTTAGAGCTGTGCTTTGGGTCGTTGTCCTGTTGTGGGAGGAAATTGGCTCCAATTAAGTGCCATCCACAGGGTATGGCATGGGGTTGCAAAATGGAGTGATAGCCTTCCTTCTTCAGATCCCTTTTACCCTGTACACATCTCCCACTTTACCACCACCAAAGCACCCCCAGACCATCACATTGCTTCCACCATGCTTGACAGATGTTGTCAAGCACTCCTCCAGCATCTTTTCATTTTTTCAGCATCTCACGAATGTTCTTCTTTGTGATCTGAACACCTCAAACTTACATTAGTCTGTAACACTTTTTTCCTATCTTACTCTGTCCAGTGTCTGTGTTCTTTTGGCCACCTTAATCTTTTATTTTTATTGGCCAGCCTGAAATATGGCTTTTTCTTTGCAACTCTGCCTAGAAGGCCAGCATCCCAGAGTCGCCTCTTCACTGTTGACATTGAGACTGGCACTTAGCGGGTACTATTTAATGAAGCTGCCAGTTGAGGACTTGTGAGGCATCTGTTTCTCAACCTAAGCACTCTAATGTACTTGTCCTCTTTCTCAGTTGTGCACTGGGGCCTCCCACTCCTCTTTCTATTCTGGTTAGAGCCAGTTTGCGCTGTTCTGTGAAGGGAGTAGTACAAAGCGTTGTACGAGATCTTCAGTTTCTTGGCAATTTCTCGCATGGAATAGCCTTCATTTCTCAGAACAAGAATTGACAGACGAGTTTCAGGAGAAAGTTATTTGTTTCTGGCCATTTTGAGCCTGTAATTGAACCCACAAATGCTGATGCTCCAGATACTCAACTAGTCTAAAGAAGGCCGGTTTATTGTTTCTTTAATCAGAACAACAGTTTTCAGCTGTGCTAACATAATTGCAAAATGATTTTCTAATGATCAATTAGCCTTTTAAAATTATAAACCTGGATTAGCAGCAGTTAGCCTAGTAGCCTAGTGGTTAGAGTGTTGGGTCAGTAACCGAAAGGTTGCTGGATCAAATCCCTAGGCTGAATGTGTCTTTCTGCCAGTGAACAAGGCAGTTAACCCACTGTTCCCTGGTAGGCTGTCATTGTAAATAAGAATTTGACTTGAACTGACTTGCCTAGTTAAGTAAAAAAAAAAAAATTGCTAACACAATGTGCCTTTGGAACACAGGAGTGATGGTTGCTGATAATGGGCCTCTGTACTCCTAGGTAGATAATCAGTCAGGATTATAAGCAATACTACAAGTTCATAATATTATAATGTCTTGAATCAGTCAATCAGGATTATAAGCAATACTACAAGTTCATAATTTTATAATGTCTTGAATCGACAGTGTTTCCCGTTTTCTCTTGCGGTGTACACATACAGTAGATGTGCATCTCTTAACCAGGCTCATTATGCCTCCATGATTACTCTATTTATCATTACCTGTCACACTTTATAATGGCAAAACCCTTGCTCATAATTGAAAGAATTTAGTAATTTCTTCATGCAAACTTGTTCAAATGAGACCAGGAAGTTTAGCAAAAACATTAAGTTGACCAATTATTTTGACCAATCACAAAACGGCATACTGTAGAAAAGTGAGTAAAGCCCACATTATATTTCTCACTGCACGTAGATCAACTTAATCCTGATCAACTCTTCTCCTGTTGAAATAGATGTAAAGGTATTTTGTTTGAGTTAGCCTTTATCTTGCTCAGGTCTCTGCCTCCAATTGGCGTTTTCCACCTTGACTACCTCTGAAACAATCAATGAAATGGACACAGATTGAGGGAGGCATGTCGATATGGAAAGTGGGTGGGTGGACGAGGGGCTGAAAAACTCAATGAGGCAACAAGACTAGGCATCAGCCACCCCCTTCACGTACTGTATGAGTACACCAGCAAGAAGAAAAAATATATATTCTCAGGGTGTGTGTATTATCAACCATTTATTCTGCAATTTACTTTTGTTTTGTCAAATATATGATATTGTTAAAACTCTCAGATGACTGTGGCCTTATAAAGAAAAATCCAGTATCATAGACAATACTGCTAGCTTTGAGTATTGGTTGACATTTACTCTCCTATATTCTTTATACGGTACTCCTATCAAGTGTGTCTAGAGAAGAGAGACATAATAACGTAATATAGCATAAGACATTTTTCAAAAATGCAGGGAATGACCTTCACATTAAACCATATTCTGTCTGGCGTCTGGCAGAAAGGTCTATATTATCCACTTTTGCAATCATGTCTAGACTGAAGTTACTGCATCTTCTGGAGAGTTTCAATTGCTTCTGCGCCATCCTCTATGCAAGGAGCTTTCAATTGCCCTTGGATCTCTATTTGCAATGCATTCTGTGTGCTGTGGCTACTACTTAATGTGAACAAGAGCAAAGAAAGACATGTATCTTTCAGATACATTTTCAGGACATCTGAAAGTTGTGTCAATTTTAGATTCTTGTGTGTAATAAATAATCCGTGTCACCTCCAGAGTTTTTATATTTACTTAATTAAACAACCACTATTACTATGACGTGTAAAAATTGCTCCAAAAAGTCCCCACTCTCCTCGACCTCACTGCATGGATGCTGACATTCTACAGTAGGTGACATACAGGAAAGGTTTCTGATGGGCTGGGGGGGGGGGGATCTTTTGTGAGATTAGGGACGCAATTACAGTTGAGGCCCTTCCTGTGACATACACACATATATCGTAGTGGAGTGATAGCAGGGTGGGGGTGCTGACAAATGAGCCAGCCACAAAAACTCTCACTCACAGCTAGTAGCAATAACCTGGTATAATGGAGGGTGACCTTAAAGCTCTCACCCTGAAATCTTCACGTTGATTACGCTAGCAGAGAGGCTACACTCAGTCGGCGCTGATGCGTCAGCCTCACTGAAAAAACATTGCCTCACTACACTACTGTAAAAGAAAAGGGGTCAGCCAGAAGAACAAGAGGTTGTTTCAATCTTACATTGTTGCTTCAAGTATCAGCCAATTACTGGCCCTTTATACACTGTATTGTCCTCCATTCATTCCTAAAATGTACGCTGTTATAGGCCTACTTCATAGCTGCAACTCGCTTGGCCCAAGAACCAACCAGTGTGAACCGAATGTTTTTAAACCTAAATTCAAGTGAACATGAGATAGGGGAAATAAGGTTCTTTCAAATCAGGGCTAATTGTGTTTTGAGAAAGGGTGGACATTGGGTGAACTATTGGTGCTGTTTCTTTGTAGTGCAAAGTGTGTGGTCTGCCAAACGTAGCGGCTGACTAAACAAGGATGCTCCGCTGTTCCAGGCCAGAAACAACTCACTTGGGCTTGGTACTGCACACATTACCATGTGGCAAACCAGCCAAATTAACAAATTGTTTTGACTTTCAGAAGTTGGATATGCATGACTTGTTTTGATTAAATCTGACATCTCATTATTGTTGTGTAATGGTGGTACCCTGCAACAAAGATGAGTCATTAGGACGTTCCCAGAATGTCACAAAATGGTTACCTAAATTTGTCAGGACGTTGTGTCATTGTCCGGGGGAGGTTTTGTGTACTTCCCGGTTTGTTCCCGGGACGTCCCCAAGGTCAATATTAGGACGTTCTCAGGATGTTGTGTCATGGTTACATGCAGGTTTTTGTCTGCTTCCTGGTTTGTTCTGGGGACGCCTATGCCCCTAAAAAAATATATTCTATCCAGGGCACGCGCACCCTAGTTTCATTACACATCTCCCTTGTTACTGTTGCCAAGCCATCAAAGACCTGATTGGTGAACCACTGATCCATTCACAGCTCTCTCTGTTGGCAATGTAAAGGCCACCCACACACAAAAAGTGTTTTTAACATACAGTGTTTTCAACTGAGATATTTGACACACATGCATGATTACATTGTGTATGTTTATTTAGTCATTATTATTCAACATGTCCTCACCTGTCTGTGTCAATGACTGATTTCACCTGTATTCCTACATTTTGCACTTTGCTCTCAGCTCTATTAAAAAGACACTCAAGAATAACTATTATATTTAGGAGTGACATTAAAGCAGAATAATATACCGCACCAACATTAGACAACTATACAGAAAACCCTCAAATTACTGAAACAAGTCAATGGAATCAATGATGAGAAAATAGTCAGATTAACCTTTAGAACTGATCACCCGTGCCTCAATCTAAGTAACATAATAAAACCAAATCCCAACAAAATCCGTCAGTTTAAGATAGAGATATCAGGTTCTTTGCACGGGCTGCGTCTCAATCTACCACATGTCGGCCGAGCTACATCGGTGTTTGTCAGACCATGAGACACACCAAAAATTGGTCTTCTCACAAAAATTGGCCACAGACATCGGCGAATGCGGTGGATTGAGACAACAGCCCATGCAACAACAACAAAAAAGTCTCTATCTTAAACAGACAGATTTTTGATGCCGGTGCTGTTATTATGCTAATTAGAAGGCTTGAATTGGTTCCAAGCTTTTGAGTGAGACTACTCTGAAAAGATAAGCTATCAAAATGCATTTTGTCGATGAAGAAACAGGAAAGCTCTAACTTTCACCAGATTGCTAGGTGGTGCCAGCAGTTAGAGCCCTCTTCTCAGCAGCTTTCCCAAAGAGCCATGTTTTATAGGAAATGGGAGTGGAGAAAAGAGACAGCACTAAGCAATGCGGTTAATTCTCTTCAGGGTTTATTGCTCGGCCTCATTAGAAACACTAGACCTTTAAAAGGCTTTTAAATGCCCAGTTAACTGGTGATACAAATGATCAGTGTCAAATATCTCAATGAAAGGAAGAAAAGAATCTGCTGATTAGGACTAGTGATGGATACTGAGTAGAGGAAAGGGGAGAGCGAGGAAGGCTGAATACAGAGTGCACAAAAGAAGGGTAGGGTGAAGGTGAATTGGAAGAAGGGTGTAGAGACGAGACAGGGACAAGTAAGACCTTCTTTTGAAACAAAGATGTACAAGAAAGAATACACAGTGGGTATTTTCAAACGGTAATTCACTGTATGTCACCCAAGGATAACGCCAAGGCACAGAGACCAACATGTTCATCAACATGTTCATGTTGTACTTTTCACCACATGGTGAAATGTTGAGTCAGCCTTGCCTTGCCTTGCTGAGATGTTCGTCACTCAGTGATAATGAACATGTAGAGGAAGAGTTCATTTTGGCGGGAGGACATCCTGTCAGGTAGCTGTATATTTAGCTTGACTGTCACAATAGAAAAGCTTCTTTATTTTAACTAGGCAAGTCAGTTAAGAGCAAAGTCTTGTTTACACTGACAGCCTAGGAACAGTGGGTTAACAGCCTTGTTCAGGAGCAGAACAACAGATGTTTACCTTGTCAGCTTAGGGATTTGATCTAGCAACATTTCACATACTGTCCCAACACTCTAACCACTAGGCTACCTGCCACCACAGTGAGGCTTCCAGAAACTAAATTGCATAAGAATCATTGCTAGATCCTGCAGTTTAGCCCAAGTAATCTTAAAATTGGATTAATCAGCAACAATGTCTAAAGGGTTGCTTGTTAACTATCTACCTACCATGCAATGCTGAGTAATGTAATTGCTCAGCATTGCCATTAAATTAGTGTATGGTATAATGAGTTTAAATTGCCTCTTGTTCCTGAGGTGAGCTTCTGCTGACTGGGGCCAACGTGGCAGGGCTGGAATTGACTCACAATCGCCTCCCGACATATAACTACCTTGGAGAAACATTGAATATGGCGGTGTACAGCTGGAGACCAGCCTGCCCACAATGGATGGAATGATCTAATTGGAAAAATGTCTAGAAAGATAGACAGATGTTAAAGATCAAATAAAATCAGATGTTTTTTGTCACATGCTTCGTAAACAACAAATGTAGACTAACAGTAAAATGCTTACTTGCAGGCAGGGGTGTGCCGAGAACTCGGACAAAACTAGTATTATGACACGTATTTTTTGCAATTATCTGTATTTGGAAAGAAAAGAAATCAGCTGCCAGCACTTATCTCTTTCACTCAAACAGTGTGAAGCACTGCGTGCTCCAAAAAACAATCAGATAGCTCTTGTAAAGAAACTTGTGGAGTATCGGTTGAGCCTGCTACAACGATTGGATTAGAACAAGCCACTCTCCATCCGCTCTCATTTCCCCAGACAGACACACGTGCGCAGCTGTTTCAGACACCCACAGTCACGTCTCAGGGCACAAGTCTCCCCTTCTCCAAAACATCATGTATGAATCAGAAACCGTCGCTCGTCATTGTTGTTGTGCTCCTCTCAAAAAGTGAAACAATATACTGGGCAAGCAAATTAGCCAATCTTCATCTAAATCTGTGTCTGGAGTAAATGCAGGCAGTAGTAGCCAGCCATGCATTAGTATAGTATTAGCCTATTTCATTGATAATTGAATAGGACTAAGTAAATAGCCCTAATGTGCATTTTCATCTGTCGAGGCCGTGTACCTTTGAACAATGTGTGTGAATGAGTGAAGAAACATAACGATGCGATTTGATTGATAGTGCAGCTGAGGTATAAGCTTTATTCTGGTTTTCCGATCAGGAGTTAAACTGATTACAGGTATCAAGTGTGATAAAACAGATACGAATACGAGTATGACGAGATCGGCACACCCTTACTTGCTGGTCCTTTTTCAACAAAACAGGGTTAAAGATTTTTTTGAAATATATGAATAGTGACTCGAGGAATAAATACACAGTGAATAACGAATAACAATTTTGTATTTGTATTTATTAAGGATCCCCATTAGCAGCTACTCTTCCTGGGGTCCAGCAACATTAAGGCAATTATATACAATTAAAAATATTACATTACATTTCACAACACATTAAAGGTGTTCCCTCAGGCCCCTACTCTATAATCACATATCTACAAAACAAAATCCATGTGTATGTGTGTTTAGAGTGCGTGTCTTGTCATGTGTATGTGTGTTTAGAGTGCGTGTCTTGTCATGTGTATGTGTGTTTAGAGTGCGTGTCTTGTCATGTGTATGTGTGTTTAGAGTGCATGTCTTGTCATGTGTATGTGTGTTTAGAGTGAGTGTCTTGTCATGTGTATGTGTGTTTAGAGTGAGTGTCTTGTCATGTGTATGTGTGTTTAGAGTGAGTGTCTTGTCATGTGTATGTGTGTTTAGAGTGCGTGTCTTGTCATGTGTATGTGTGTTTAGAGTGCGTGTCTTGTCATGTGTATGTGTGTTTAGAGTGCGTGTCTTGTCATGTGTATGTGTGTTTAGAGTGCGTGTCTTGTCATGTGTATGTGTGTTTAGAGTGCGTGTCTTGTCATGTGTATGTGTGTTTAGAGTGAGTGTCTTGTCATGTGTATGTGTGTTTAGAGTGCGTGTCTTGTCATGTGTATGTGTGTTTAGAGTGCGTGTCTTGTCATGTGTATGTGTGTTTAGAGTGAGTGTCTTGTCATGTGTATGTGTGTTTAGAGTGAGTGTCTTGTAATGTGTATGTGTGTTTAGAGTGAGTGTCTTGTCATGTGTATGTGTGTTTAGAGTGCGTGTCTTGTCATGTGTATGTGTGTTTAGAGTGCGTGTCTTGTCATGTGTATGTGTGTCTGTGCCTGTGTCTCTTCACAGTCCCCGCTGTTCCATAAGGTGTATTTGTATCTGTTTTTTAAAATCTGATTCTACTGCTTGCATCAATTACCTGATGTGGATTAGAGTTCCACGTAGCCATGGCTCTATGTAGTACTGTGCGCCTGTTCTTGACTTGGGGATTGTGAAGAGACCTTTGGGGGTATGTCTTGTGGGGTATGCATGGGTGTCCGAGCTGTGTGCTAGTAGTTTAAACAGACACCTCGGGGCATTCAGCATGTCAACACTTCTTACAGAAACAAGTAGTGATGAAGTCAATCTCTCCTCCACTTTGAACCATGAAAGATATACATGCATATTATTAATGTTAGCTCTCTGTGTACATTTAAGGGCCAGCCGTGCTGCCCTGTTCTGAGCCAAATGTAATTTTCCAAGGTCCCTCTTTGTGGCACGTGACCACACGACTGAACAGTAGTCCAGGTGCGACAAAACTAGAGCTTTGTTGATAGTGTTTCTAAAAAGGCAGAGCAGCGCTTTATTATGGATAGACTTCTCCCTATCTGTTGTATTAACATGTTTTGACCATGACAGTTTACAATCCAGGGTTACTCCAAGCAATTTAGTCACCTCAACTTGCTCAATTTCCACATTATTTATTCCAAGATTTAGTTGAGGTTAGGGTTTAGTGAATCATTTGTCCCAAATACAATGCTTTTAGTTTCTGAAATATTTAGCACTAACTTATTCCTTGCCACCCATTCTGAAACTAACTGAAGCTCTTTGTTAAGTGTTGCAGTGATTTTGCTCGCTGTAGTGAATTATCTGTATAGTGTTGATTCATCCGCATACATAGACACACTGGCTTTACTCAAGGCCAATGGCATGTCGTTAGTAAAGATTCAAAAAAGTAAGGGGCCTAGACAGCTGCCCTGGGGAATTCCTGATTGTACCTGGAATATGTAAAGGTTAAATAAAAATATATTAATAAGCGTGCTGAAAGTCCGTTAGCAATTTGTTTACAGTAAAATAGCATTGTATCTGATCAAACACAATTTCTCCAAAAGTTTACTAAGGGTTAGTAACAGGCTGATTGGTCTGCTATTTGAGCCAGTAAAGCGGGCTTTACTATTCTTGGGTGCCGGAATTCATTTTGCTTCCCTACAGGCCTAAGGGCACATACTTTCCAGTAGGCTTAGATTGAAGAGATGGCAAATAAGAGTGGCAATATCATCCGTTATCATCCTCAGTAATTGACCATCCAAGTTGTTAGACCCAGGTGGCTTGCCATTGTTGATAGTGTCACGATCGTTTTTAGGTGAAAGAGAGGACCAAGGCGCAGCGTGATATAAATACATCTTCTTTTATTTGAAGATAAAAACGAACACGGACACTAATACAAACTAGACAAAAACAACAAACGACCGTGACCGCTGGGCAGGCAGCAAGCTCAGATGGCTCTTGTAGCCCCCCCCTCCAATACATTTTTGGTTCTGACTCTCAGGCTTCCAGCCTTGCTTCCGTGCTGCCTCCTCATACCGCCGCTGGTGGTGCCCAGGGTCCTCCGCTGTCTAGAATTTCCTCCCAATTCCTATAGTCCTGCGTTTGCTGCTGCTGCCTTGTATCACGCTGCTTGGTCCTGGTATGGTGGGTAATTCTGTCACGATCATCTTTAGGTGAAAGAGAGGACCAAGGCGCAGGGTGATATAAATACATCTTCTTTTATTTGAAGATGAAAACGAAAATGAACACGAACACTAATACAAACTAGACAAAAACAACAAACGACTGTGAAGCTACAAAACGAAAGTGCAGACACAAGCAACTAACATCAAGACATAGACAATTACCCACAACCTACCTAATGCCTATGGCTGCCTTAAATATGACGACTGATGTGGTGTACTCCTCAACACATTCCAGTCTGTGCTAGCAAAACAGTCCTGTAGCTTAACATCTGCATCATCTGACCACTTTTTTATTGATCAAGTCACTGGTGCTTCCTGCTTTAATTTTTTCTTGTAAGCAGTAATCAGGAGGATACAATTATGGTCAGATTTGCCAAATGGGGGGCTAGGGAGAGTTTTGTATGCATCTCTGTGTGTGGAGTGTAGGTGGTCCAGAGTTTCTTTCACTCTGGTTGCACATTTAACATGCTGATAGAAATTTGGTACAATGGATTTAAGTTTCGCTGTATTAACTTCTTCGGGGTAGGGGGCAGCATTTTTACCTTTGGATAAATTGCATGCCCAAATTCAACTGCCTGCTACTCATCCCCAGAATATAAGATATGCATATATATGCATATTATTAGTAGATTTGGATAGAAAACACGCTGAAGTTTCTAAAAAGGTTTGAATCATGTCTGTGAGTATAACATAACTTATGTAGCAGGCAAAACCCCGAGGACAAACCATTAAAAAAAAAAAGATTGAGGTCACTGTCTTTTCAATGAATTTTCATTGGGACACCAGATTTCCAAGGGACTTGTTTGCAGTTCCTACCGCTTCCACTGGATGTCACCAGTCTTTGGAAATTGGTTGAGGTTTTTCCTTTGTGTAATGAAGAAGTACGGCTATCTTAAATGAGGGTCACTTAAATTGTTTGAGAGAGGGACATTACCAGAAAAGTTGTGTCAGTTTGTTTTCTTTTTGTATTGAACACAGATCATCCCGTCTTCAATTTGATCGATTATTAACGTTTAAAAATACCTAACCTTGTATTACAAAAGTAGTTTGAAATGTTTTGGTAAAGTTTACTTGTAACTTTTAATATATTTTGTAGTGACGTTGCGCAAGTTGGAAGCTGTGTTTTTCTGGATGAAACGCGCCAAATAAATTGACATTTTGGATATATATCGACGGAATTAATCGAACAAAAGGACAATTTTTTGATGTTTATGGGACATATTGGAGTGCCAACAAAAGAAGTTTGTCAAAGGTAAGGCATGAATTATATTTTTATTTCTGCGTTTTGTGTTGTGCCTGCAGTGTTGAAATATGCTACTATCTTTGTTTACTGTTGTGCTATCATCAGATAATAGCATCTTATGCTTTCGCCGAAAAGCATAACAATCTGACATGTTGGCTAGATTCACAACGAGTGTAGCTTTAATTTGGTATCTTACATGTGTGATTTAATGAAATTTTGATTTTTATATCATTTTATTTGAATATGGCGCTCTGTATTTTCCCTGGCTTTTGGCCAAGTGGGACGCAATCGTCCCACCTACCCCAGAGAGGTTAAAGTCCTCGGCTACTAGGAGCGACACCTCTGGGTGAACGTTTTCTTGTTTGCTTATGGCAGAATACAGCTCATTCAATGCTGTCTTAGCGACAGCCTCTGACTGTGGTGGTATGTAAACAGCTACGACAAATACAGATGAAAACTCTCTAGGTAGATAGTGTGGTCTACAGCTTATCATGAGATACTCTACCTCAGGCAAACAATAGCTCAAGACTTCCTTAGATATCGTGCACCAGCTGTTATTTACAGAAATACATAGTCCACTGCCCCTTATCTTACCAGACACTGCTGTTCTATCCTGCTGGTGTAGCGTGTAACCAGCCAGCTGTATGTTGATAGTGTCGTCGTTCAGCTACGACTCTGTGAAGCATAAGATTTTACAGATTTTAGTGTTGAATTGGTTGTTTAATCTTCCGCGTAGCTCGTCAATTTTATTCTCCAAAGATTGCACGTTTGCTAGCAGAATGGAGGGAAGTGGGGGGTTTATTCGATCGCCTACAAATTCTCAGAAGGCATCCTGCCCTTTGGCCACTATTTCTTTGCCTCGTCTTCACACAAATCGTGGGGATCTGGGCCTGTTCCTGAGGAAGCAGTATATCCTTCTCATTGGGCTCGTCAGAGTCGTGAAAGGAAAAAAAGGATTCTGCTAGTCCGTGGTGACTAATCGCTGTCCTGATGCCTAGAAGGTATTTTCAGACATAAGAGACGGTAGCGACAACATTATGTACAAAATAAGTAAAAAAGTAAGTTACAAACAACGCAAATAAATTAATTAACAAAAAAAAAACAAAGGTTGGAGAAACGTAAAACGTCTGTCTTCCTCTCCGGCGCCATCTTAAGGGCGCCAGAGAGGGTGATAGTGGTGATGCAATATGTAAACACAATTTAAAAGTGACTAAGATACCATAGAATAGTGTAGAGTGCAGTTTATACATATGAGATGTGTAAAGCTAGATACGGAAACATTATCAACCCTTTCACACGTACCATCGGGTGTGATCATTCTACAGTGGACCCTGTAGCATACGATCACACCGATGTGATTAGAACGCTCTTTTAGAACGCTTATTTAGAACTCTTAATAAGAACAATCAGCATTTGAGTTGGTCACACTTTTTTCAGAAACTTTTTCCACAAACACAGTCCTTACAAAGTTATGTCCAGAATGTGAGCAGTTTATTTTTGGATGCAATGTTCAGACATTCACACAAGTATCTACAGCATAACACAATCATCCAAACAAGAAAAATGTTGGCTACATTTATCCTAGCGCTAACTGAGGAAAGATTGACGTAACACAAGCGGTCATATTTGTATAACTCTCGGCTGACAAACTACAATATGAATTAGCTAATAGCAATTACTATTTATAATTAATCACATCATGGGTGAGCTCACCATTGATCGAAATAATTGAGTTAAACACTCTCTAGAAGTCGAAAGTAATCCAACGATGGGTAGTTTCTGTGCGCTGCCATGCTTTTTTTCCTTGCAGAAACAAAGATAATAAGAGAAGACAAGATGAGTTTGGTATCATGTTCAAGGGGTGGGTGTGTCGTCTACCATCTTTCACATCCCACCATTCATTTCCAGAAGTCCTCAAAACATGAGTGAACCCTTACTCACCTCATTTTGTTATAACATCTTTGGTCCAACAGACAATTACGTGAAACCCAGAATGCATTGTATGTCAACAAACATGGCTCCACACACAGCTGGAATTAGTTTAGCTCATCATGATCAGTACAACCTTAAAAAAAGTATTTTGCACACATAATATGTGCCCATTACAATCTATGCAAGAATCGAAATGCATGATTTGTCACCGGTAATTGAAAACATGTGAATAAAACAGTCAAGACATAAATAATTACCACACAAAACATTTTCTGATAGTCATTTATTGATACAAGTGGCGTGTACCGACAGCCAATCACGTAACCTCTCTCTCCCACTCTGAGCCATTCAGTGTTGTTGTTTATGTATGTAGCTATTGAGATAAGCTGTCGGATTAGCAATGTCTTTCAAAAGGAGACAACTCACAAATGTGGAAATTCTGGAGATTTTTTAAAATTCTGACAATGAGTCTGAGTATGAAAGTCAGGAATCAGATTCTGAAAGTCACAGTGAGGGTCTGCCCCCCAACCTTGTAGCCATTGAGAACCCTGAATCTGAGGATCCCTTGTCCACTGACAAAGTCCCTGGTCCCTTTGAAGATGCTGGTGGTGATGGAGGCAGACAGACAGTGGATGAAGTACAGGAGTTCTGTGGTAGCTGGAAGGCCGTCAGCCATTTTACCCCTAATGGCCCTGCTGTTTGCTTTGATGAGTCCAAATCTGGAGTACTACGCCCCTTGCTGTTTACAACTGAGACAAAGTGCTTCAAGTTGTTTCTGCCAGAGGAGTTGGTGGGAGACTTAGTAGAGAAGACCAATCGCTATGCCTTGGAGCT
Organism: Salvelinus fontinalis; assembly: GCF_029448725.1. Classification (NCBI taxonomy): domain Eukaryota; kingdom Metazoa; phylum Chordata; class Actinopteri; order Salmoniformes; family Salmonidae; genus Salvelinus; species Salvelinus fontinalis. The sequence continues at coordinate 63,581,994 of NC_074668.1, forward strand.
ACATGAGAAGAGAGAGCCAGGAGTGGGGGGGACAACCACAATTAGTGAAATCTATACCTTCCTGGTGGCAGTCCTTCTCATGGGGATAGTAAAGAAGAATTCCCTAAGAGAATACTGGAGCACAGATCCTATGTTCGCAACTCCCTTCTTTGCCACCTTCTTTTCCCAAGACCGCTTCCTAGTTCTGCTGGGATGCCTGCATTTCGTCAACAATGCTACTGCCATTATAAATGACCCGTTATATAAAATAATACATTTTCTTATCAGCCTGACATCAGCATTTGGTCAGGTCTTTGTGCCATACAAGGACCTATGCATTGATGAGTCCCTGATGTTATGTGGTCCCGTGTGGCTCAGTTGGTAGAGCATGGCGCTTGCAACACCAGGGTTGTGGGTTCGTTTCCCACGGGGGACCAGTACAAAAAAAGTATGAATGTATGTACATGTAAGTCGCTCTGGATAAGAGCGTCTGCTAAATGACTTAAATGTTATGGAAAGGTAGGCTGGTGTTCCGTCAATACATTCCCTCCCAAAAGGCACAGGTTTGGGGTCAAGTTCTTTGTCATGTGCGATGTGAAGACAGGATTTGTCCAGGACATTGTAGTTTACACAGAGTCCACCACTGATCTCCAACATTATGAGGGGCTTGGAGTGTCTGGGTCCGTGGTGATGACCATGCTGGCTCCTCATCTCGGCAAGGGACACACTTTGTATGTGGACAATTGGTACACCAGTCTCACACTCTTGAAGCATCTGCTCTCCAACAGCACAGGGGCCTGTGGCACAGTCAGGTCAAACAGGAAGGGGATGCAGGAAGATGCAGAGAGGGGAGGTGGAGTTGAAGGAGGACAGTCAACAGCTGGCAGTAAAGTTGCATGACAAACGAGACGTCCATGTCCTCTCCACTGTCCATACAGCAACCATGTCGGCCACAGGGAAGGTCGACCACCTGACGGGAGAGAGAAAAATCAAACCAGAATGTGTGCTTGACTATAACCTCAAAATGGGGGCAGTGGATAAGGCTGACATGATAAACAGATTTGTGGAATGCACTCGTAAAACGACCAAGTGGTATAAGAAGATATTTTTCCATCTGATCGACACTACTGCCCACAATGGCCACATAGTTCACCGCCAACGAACAGGTGAGATGATCACTGAACAAGATATTTTTGTAATTGGATGTACAGTTCACATACAAATTCATTATGCAATTATAGTGACAATATCTCACCCACCTACCCACTGCCTCATCATCCTCTCCCTTCTCTCATCCTCCCCACTCCCTCATAGGTAAAGTAATTACCCAACAATAGTATAGAGAGAACCTTATGAGAGAGCTGCTGGAGGAGCACCACACCCCTCGGCACACATCCACTGAGGGTCGCCCTGCTGCGGACAATCCCCTATGCCTCACTGCACGGCATTTTCCCTGCAAAGTCCCTCAAACTGCTGCTCAAGGTAGTCACACACGGATGCACTGCAAAGTCTGCCTGTCTGGCACCAGGTGAAGTAAGCAGAAGAAGATGACAAAATACATGTGTTTAGCTTGTGATACACCTCTATGTATTTCACCATGCTTTGTGGAGTATCATATGCTCAAGCACTATTGAGCACATCTGCAGCAATTAGTGACTGACTGAGCTGACAGATGACTTGACAGGTGACCTGCCATGATACTATGCCTTTAGAGGTGGGTTGGTGGAAATTCAGTTGTTGTTCAGTCACTGCATGAATATTAAATATGGGTTTTTCCCCTCTAGTTAAACAAGTTGTTGAACCAACCACCACCAAAACTGTAATATTACATACTGTATTGGCCTATGTGTTTTCTTGCTGTGTTTTCATCCAGTAAAACTGTTAAGGAGTGTACGCTAGCGTACAAAAGCTGGCCTCAATCTTCAGCTCGAAAGATATCCCTGTCACGAACGTTGTAGAGAGGAGACCAAGGCGCAGCGTGATTAATATTCATCTTCCTTTTAATAAAGAAGAAGACTGAACAAACCATACAAAATAACAAAACGAACATGAACACTAATAGACACGCGTGCAGACATGCAACATCACATAGACAATAACCCACAAACCAAACTGGAAAATGGCAACCTAAATAGGATCCCCAATCAGAGACAACGATAAACAGCTGCCTCTGATTGGGAACCAATCTAGGCCACCATAGACCTACATATGCCTAGACTACACACACACAACTAGACATACAAAAACCCTAGACAATACAAAACAATCATATCCACCCTCGTCACACCCTGACCTGACAAAAATAATACAGAAAACATAGAATACTAAGGTCAGGGCGTGACAATCCTGCTCGAGTTCCAGTTATGATATTGGCAAATACTGTTTGTGGTTTCTGAAAGTACAGAATAAAGAGGAATTATTCATTAGAATACAACATAAGGATATAGCAATCAAGTCATTTAACAACAAATTATTATTTACAATGACGGCGTACACCGGCCAAACTCGGACAATGCTAGAGCCAATTGTGCGCCGCAGTATGGGACTCCCAATCACAGCCGGTTGTGATACAGCCTGGATTTGAACCAGGGTGTCTGTAGTGACGCCTCTAGCACTGAGATGGAGTGCCGTAGACCGCTGTGCCACTTGGGAGTCATAAGGCCAGGGTAGCTTCAAAATAAAACACAAGATAATACTTCTCTGATGCAATTAGCATTGTTTTACAGAGCTAATAGAAGAATGTAGCTCGCTGCATAAGCACGATTGAATATAACACCATAAAGGTTATGAAATGAGGAACGTTACCTCACGTGTCCGCGGTTATAAGGAATATACACAAATATATTATGCTCCATACATACAGTAAGCTACAATAGAAACGACATACAGAAACTATTATAACGTAATAAGGCACTTACTTTGATAGAAACGCACACATTTCCAAAGTTATTATAAGTAACGAAAACAACAATGACTGCGATGCGGGCAACAGATGGAAAATGTGAACACGTGTGTGCAGATCCTGTTCTGACGGGAGATGCGCAAATGTCTGCAGACTTGAACAGCACAAACAACTGGGAAGTGCTTGGGGAATTTTGTCCGAGTCAGAAATGGCCCAAAAATTCATTGTCCGCAGAAGTAAAAAGGATTATTTTTATGTGAATGAATGAGGAGGCGGAACACACCTCAATTCAAACTGTTCTTAGAAAATAAAAACTTGTTTGAAAATCATTTGGAATTGATGTTGAAACAGCCTATGAATAAAAACAGGCTAAGTGCCTTGGTTTGAGGGCAATATACTGCTGAGTAACAATCACATTCTGGAATGGAGAGAACGTTCAAACATCCCCAGCATAAAAAAACTCACGCTGGGGCGGCCATTAGAGATTATTGGAACTCACGCATGAAAAAGCTAAAGTGGCTAGTGATCCATTTCTAAAAGTGGCCATTGATTTCTAATCTATGTCTATAGGCAGTCGCCTCTGATGTGCTAGTGATGTCTGTTTAGCAGTCTGATGAGATAGAAGCTGTTTTTCAGTCTCTCGGTCCCAGCTTTGATGCACTTGTACTTACCTTGCTTTTTGGATGATAGAGGGGTGGCTCGGGTGGTTGATGTCCTTCATCATCTTTTTGGCATTCCTATAGCATTGGGTGCTGTATGTGTCCAGGAGGGCAGGAAGTTTGCCCCCGGTAATGCGTTGGGCAGACCGCACCACCATCTGGAGAGCTTTGTGGTTGTGGGCGGTGCAGTTGCCGTATCAGGCGGTGATACAGCCTGACAGTATGCTGTCAATTGTGCATCTGTAAAGGTTTGTGAGGGTTTTAGGTGTTAAGCCAAATTTCTTTAGCCTCCTGAGGTTGAAGAGGTGCTGGTGCGCCTTCTTCACCACACTGTCTGTGTGGGTGGACCATTTCAGTTTGTCATTGATGTATACGCAGAGGAACTTGAAGCTTTCCACCTTCTCCACTGCGGTCCCATCCATGTGGATAGGGAGGTGATTCCTCTGCTGTTTCCTGAAGTCCACGATCATCTCCTTAGTTTTGGTGATGTTGAGTGAGAGGTTATTTTCCTGGCACCACACTCCCGGAGCCCTCACCTCCTCTCTGTAGGCTGTCTCATCGTTGTTCATAATCAAGTCTATTAATGTTGTGTCATCTGCAAACTTGATGATTGAGTTGGAGGCATGGGTGAACAGGGAGTGCAGGAAGGGGCTGAGCACGCACCCTTGCAGGTCCCCAGTGTTGAGAATCAGCGAATTGGAGGTGTTGTTTCCTTCCTTTACCACCTGTGCGCGACCCGTCAGGAAGTCCAGGACCCAGTTGCACAGGGTGGGGTTCAGACCCAGGTCCTCAAGCTAGATGATGAGCTTGGAGGATACTATGGCATTGAACGCTGAGCTATAATCAATGAACAGCAATCTAACATAGGAATGCCTCTTGTCCAGATGAGACAGGGCAGTGTGCAGTGTGGTGGATCTATTGGGGCAGTAAGCAAATTGAAGTGGGTCTAGGGTGGTAGGTAAGGTAGAGGTGATATGATCCTTGACTAGTCTCTCACACCACTTCATGATGACAGAGGTGAGTGCTAGGGGGCGATAGTCATTTAGTTCAATTACCTTTGCTTTCTTAGGTAAAGGGACAATGGTGGCCATCTTGAAGCATGTGGGGACAACAGACTGGTATATGGAAAGATTGAATATATCTGAAAACACAGATATATTCTCCATTATAATCCCAGTCCCCATTAAAAATAAAAACAGTTGCTGGAGCCAGGTAGAGTATCTGTATTGACCAGTGCTACCCAGAGTGTAATGTATGTTCAGTTGATATTTCATGGCAAACTTTCCAGCAAAGAGTTGACCAACTGTCCCACCACATCTGATTCTTCACAGAGAACAAGTTAACTCTTAAGTGCATTGTCACAAGCTCTGTAGAATGATGTTGCTGTGGTTACTCGTAAATCACAAATACACACTGTCCCATTTTGCCATTTGTTATAACATCATATGTACAGTTGGTGGCGAAAGTATTCACCCCCCTTGGCATTTTTCCTATTTTGTTGCCTTACAACCTGGAATTAAAATTGAATTTTGGGGGGTTTGTAGGAACACCTTCCTAATATTGACTTGCATCCCCCTCCCCCTTTTGCCCTCAGAACAACTTCAATTCTGCAGGGCATGGACACTACATGGTATCAAAATCGTTCCACAGGGATGCTGGCCCATGTTGACTCCAATGTTTCCCACAGTTATGTCAAGTTGCCTGGATGTCCTTTGGGTGGTGGACTGTTGTTGATACACACATGAAACTGTTGAGTATGAAAAACCCAGCAGCGTTGCAGTTCTTGACATACAGAAACCGGCGCACCTGACACCTACTAACATACCCCATTCAAAGGCACTTAAATATTTTGTCTTGCTCATTCACCCTCTGAATGGTACACATACACAATCTATGTCTCAATTGTCTCAAGGCTTAAAAATAATTCTTGAACCTGTCCCCTCCCCTTCATCTAGAGTGATTGAATTGGATTTAACAAGTGATCAATAATGGATCATAGCTTTCACCTGGATTCACCTGGACAGTCTGTCATGGAAAGAGTGTTCCAAATATTTTGTACACTCAGTGTACATACGTGTAGGACAGTATGCTTTACTTAAAGCATTACATGAACAGGTGAATACATGGTCACATTCCAGAGCTTTACATTGCATGAACGCAACTGGCTTATCCAGTCAGATCCGGATTTACCCCAAGGCGAGGCATTGATTGGATTTAGTCTCCACTCACTGAGGTCAAAGTGCGTATGGGTACCCCCTGGATGGACATACAACCACCAGAAAAGAGAGATGTAGATAGAGGTAGAAAAGGTAGAAGCCCTACATGTCTCCCTAATGACGAGGGGGCCTCCTAGGTGCAGTGAGCTGTCACTAAGAGTTGCTGACGTGAGAGCTTTAACACGCCAGGCCCACATCCATAGAGTTGTGTAGTCAGTTGGATGTGATGGCATAATTGATTTTTTATCTCATTGACAAATTCATTATTTCACAGAATCCATCAGTAATGCTGGTGGCAAGAGTGACTCCAGAATCATAATTGTGATTGTGTTTAACCTGCTAATGATGATAACGTAACGATGACCTGGCAAAGGCATCTTCTCTCAATGATGCATAGTAAGGAGGAGAGGGGAGGACAGGTGAAGACTGAAGAGTCTGCTTCAGCTTCTGCTTATTAAGCAGGTAGAGACCCGAAAAGCTTTGGGCACCTGGCAACATGCTAGAAATACTCAGATAAATATGACTTGTGCAACCAGAACCATGCAGAGGTTTGCTTCGTCACGTCTTCATCATCTCTCTCTTTTCCTCCTTCTCCTGTTCCCACAACACACTACTCTGAAAACTTGCTGGTGTCACGCTACACTGCACATTTGCTAGTCCCCATTTTTGGGAAAGGGGGATTATGCAGTCTGAAAAAGGTATTGTGCTTAATTATTTTATGATCTATAGAATTGCATGGCGGACAGTGGGGCCATTTCTGTTGATGAATGTAGGAAAGCTGTGAATCATTTCAGTGAGAAAGGACATATGAGTCACATTTTATCAGCAAGGTTTCAGCTGAAGAAAGAGCACAATGTAAACGTATGATGATTTCCCCATCCCCTTTGTCTTTTCCCCATCTTTTCCCCATTCCCCATCCCCTTTTCCCCATCCCCTTTGTCTTTTCCCCATCTTTTCCCCATTCCCCATCCCCTTTTCCCCATCCCCTTTGTCTTTCCCCATATGCCAATCAATCTGTGCCCATGGTAGCCACCTCCACCCCACTGTCACAGCTATACAAATAGCTACGGTGCACTGTTGGTTTGGCTCCGTAGCCTCTATCAAGTAATGAGGCCTGAAATGAAATGCAGAGCATTTGGCAATAAAGCCTGCCATTCTATACTCCTTTCTGTGCTTTGGTGTGATTAATGAATGTATAAATGTTCAGATAAGGTTTAGCTCCTTTGGCAGAGAGTCTGCATGTATCTTTACCTTTGACTACTCTCTATATAGAACGTAATCTAGTGTACAGTACGTCACACACTAACATACACTACCTGACCAAAAGTATGTGGACACCTGCTCGAACATCTCATTCCAAAATCATGGACATTACTATGGAATCGGTCTCCCCTTTGCTGCCATAACAACCTCCACTCTTCTGGGAAGGCTTTCCAGTAGATGTTGGAACAATGCTGTGGGGACTTGCTTCCATTCAGCCACAAGAGCATTAGTGAGGTCAGGCACTGATGTTGGGCGATTAGGCCTGGCTCGCAGGCGGCATTCCAATTCATCCCAAAGGTGTTCAATGGGGTTGTGGTCAGGGCTCTGTGCCAGTCAAGTTCTTCCACACCGATCTCGACAAACCATTTCTGTATGGACCTCGCTTTGTGCACGGGTGCATTGTCATGAAACAGGAAAGGGCCTTCCCAAAACTGTTGCCACAAAGTTGGAAGCACAGAATCGTCTAGAATGTCATTGTATGCTGTAGTGTTAAGATTTCCGTTCACTGGAACTAAGGAGCCTAGCCCGAACCATGAAAAACAGCCCCAGACCATTATTCATCCTCCACCAAACTTTACAGTTGGCTAATTTGCATTTGGTCAGGTAGCGTTCTCCTGCCATCTGCCAAAGCAAGATTTGTCCGTCGGACTACCATATGGTGAAGCGTGATTCTTCAATCCAGAGAACGCGTTTCCACTGCTCCAGAGTCCAATGGCGGTGAGCTTTACACCACTCCAGCCGACGCTTGGCATTGCGCATGGTGATCTTAGGCTTGTGTCCGGCTGCTCTGCCATGGAAACCCATTTTATGAAGCTCCCGACAAACAGTTATTCTGCTGACATTGCTTCCAGAGGCAGTTTGGAACTCAGTAGTGAATGTTGCAACCGAGGACAAATTATTTTTTACAAACTGTGCGTTTCAGCACTCGGCGGTCCCTTTCTGTGAGCTTGTGTGGCCTACAACTTTGAGGCTGAGCCGTTGTTGCTCCTAGACGTTTCCAATTCACAATAACAGCACTTACAGTTGACCAGGACAGCTCTAGCAGGGGAAGAAATTTGTTGAACTGACTTGTTGGGAAGGTGGTATCCTACGACGGTGCCACATTGAAAGTCACTGAGCTCTTCACTAAGGCAATTCTACTGTCAATGTTTGACTGTGGAGATTGCATGGCTGTGTGCCCGATTTTATACACCTGTCAGCAACGGGTGTGGCTGAAATAGCCGAATAAACTAATTTAAAGGGATGTCCACATACTTTTATACATATTGTGTATATGATTGTGAATATATACTATTGTTCAGCAATGTATAGTGTTAGAGCTATTTCCGAGGGACTGAGAACCAGGGAAACTCTCACAACTGTAGGGGATCCCTGTTAATCGCATTGGAAATATGGCCAATCAAGATCAAACTTGGCACTCTCACCAGTATCTCTTTTTTTCCAGTTGTATTGAACTCAAAAAATCAACACAATATCCTCGAGTGTTACATGCTGCATGTTTGCCATTGTAATTCATCTATGATTTCATTTTTTGGGCAAAGGAAATAATTTTGTGAAGTGTCTCTTCTTATTTGTCTTTCTCTCAGAGGCACAATTTGCATAGGTGAACTGTTGCAACGCTTCCAACTGTCTGTTTGGTCCTTGTTTTTTCAGAGGGAGCAACATAAAAGGGAAAACAAATGTACAATTAAGATTAAGAGAATGAGTGAAACAGTTTTACGGTGTTCGTTTAGTTTTTTTCCTTTCTGAAACTAATAAATGGATAATGTTGCTCAGGTGCATACAGTGGCCTGCGAAAGTATTCATCCCCTTGGAATTTTTCCTATTTTGTTGCCTTACAACCAGGAATTAAAATAGATTTTTGGGGGGGTTGTATCATTTGATTTACACAACATGCATACCACTTTGAAGATGCAAAATATATTTTATTGTGAAACAAACAAGAAATAAGACAGAAAACTTGAGCGTGCATAACTATTCACCCCCCCAAAGTCAATACTTTGTAGAGCCACCTTTTGCAGCAATTACAGCTGCAAGTCTCTTGGGGTATGTCTCTATAAGCTTGGCACATCTAGCCACTGGCATTTCTTCCCATTCTTCAAGGCAAAACTGCTCCAGCTCCTTCAAGTTGGATGGGTTCCGCTGGTGTACAGCAATCTTTAAGTCATACCACAGATTCTCAATTGAATGGAGGTCTGGGCTTTGACTAGGCCATTCCAAGACATTTAAATGTTTCCCCTTAAACCACTCGAGTGTTGCTTTAGCAGTATGCTTAGGGTCATTGTCCTGCTGGAATGTGAACCTCCTTCCCAGTCTCAAATCTCTGGAAGACTGAAACAGGTTTCCCTCAAGAATTTCCCTGTATTCCCTGTATTTCCCTGTGCCCTCCAACATTCCTTAAATTCTGACCAGCTTCCCAGTCCCTGCCGATGAACAACATCCCCACAGCATGATGCTGCCACCACCATGCTTGACTGTGGGGATGGTGTTCTTGGGGTGATGGGAGGTGTTGGGTTTGCACCAGACAGAGTTTTTCTTGATGGTCAAACAGCTACATTTTAGTCTCGTCTGACCAGAGTACATTCTTCCATATGTTTGGGGAGTCTCCCACATGCCTTTTGGCGAACACCAAACATGTTTGCTTATTTTTTTCTGGCCACTCTTCCATAAAGCCCAGCTCTGTGGAGTGTACGGCTTAAAGTGGTCCTATGGACAGACACTCCAATCTCCGCTGTGGAGCTTTGCAGCTCCTTCAGAGTTGTCTTCGGTCTCTTTGTTGCCTCTCTGATTAACGCCCTCCTTACCTGCTCTGTGAGTTTTGGTGGGTGGCCCTCTCTTGGCATGTTTGTTGTGGTGCCATATTCTTTCCATTTTTAAAAAATGGATTTAGTGATGTTCCAAGTTTTGGATATTTTTCTTATAACCCAACCCTGATCTGTACTCCTCCACAACTTTTTCCATGACCTGTTTGGAGAGATCCTTGGTCTTCAGAGTATTGTGTGCTTGGTGGTGCCCTTTGCTTAGTGCTGTTGCAGAACAGGTGTATATAGACTGAGATCATGTGACAGATCATGTGACACTTAGATTGCACACAGGTGGACTTTAGTTAACTAATTATGTGACTTCTGAAGGTAATTGGTTGCACCAGATCTTATTTAGGAGCTTCGTAGCAAAGGGGGTGAATACACATGCACGCACCACTATTTCTTTAAATAAGTAATTTTTTTCATTTCACTTCACCAATTTAGACTATTTTGTGTATGTCCGTTACATGAAATCCAAATAAAAATATATTTCAATTACAGGTTGTAATGCAACAAAATAGGAAAAACGCCAAGGGGGTGAATACTTTTGCAAGGCACTGTAGTAATTCTTGACGTTATGTATTTATTTGCATTGATAGCCATTCCCAGTATTTGAGAGCTAATAACTAATCTTCATATAAACATACATTTTGTCTTATCCTTACTCTGCTGCCCCTATCAGTTTTTAGAATCGTACTTTGTGCCAAGTTAAGCTATACAGAGGCCTGCCGCCATCAATATAAATGCAAATAAACCGTGGGGCATCGAGAGGCCGTGGCATGGTTTTGTCATGATAATATTATAGGTTTGCCTTAGAGGAAGGTTCAAGACTAGGTATTGAGCTGCAGATGAGGGCCAGGCTTTGAAGATCTAACACATTATCCCAAGTGGAAACACATGAAAAGGCAATGATTCTTTAGCGGGAAGATCATAAGGCCTGAAAGACTCCTTGTTGATTCACCAAGACTGGGAGGGTGCCAAAAACAATGAGATATCAAGTAAACAGTGCAGAGGAGGGTTATCTTTGTATAGTATTGTAAATAGTAGTGTCTTTGGTACCCGGGTTTATTTTGCACATCAACTGGGGACTATGGAGTCATAACAGTCAAAGAGTCATGTGCCATAATGTGTAGATTGAGATGTAATGCATGGAAAGCTATTCGCATTCATTGCTTATTACATGTCAAACCTATTACTGCTCTCTCATACGCCTCCCTCTCCCACGACTTGTCATGGACAATCTCAGGATATCTTTTTTTATATATATTGACACAGTAGTCGAAGATACAAAATTGGACACATCCTAGATTGGGCCTAGCCATGATGTATTGTTAGCCAGAGGCGGTGGGTTATTTTTGCCGATTCAGGCGGTTTTGGCAAATAACCTTGTGGAAGGGTAGACACCATTAGTGTGGTCACATGGGATTTTATAGCATTGAGAGCTTCCAATCCTCAACACTTAGCAGAACCCAAAATCACTGATCAATTACACCAGCATTGAAGGGCAAACCTAAAACGCCTGTCAATCTATGCATACAGGTATTCTACCTTCAACTCTACTAGGTTAGCCATTATGATAACATCTTCAAAGCACAGTTTCATCTCACAGATAAAGTGATGACCTTATCTGTGAGAAGGTAATTCAAGTCCTTACATTTCCTCAGCAGTTTCATCTCAGGTCTCGTTTCACCTGAAAAGTAGACAGGACATGGACAACAATGTCACTCGAGAGATGATATGTACATTTGGGTGTCTTATTTCACCTGATTATCACAACAGTGTTAGACTATCTCCGTAAGGTGTGATTTATCAATTGAAGGCAGAGGGCACAGTGGGTCAGGTCATGTTTCAATTCCTGGTTGCATAACTATCACATAAAGTACCAAATCAAATCAATTTCACAAATCGAATCTCAATGAGGCTTGTCTGACTCGGATCAAATAAGTACTGGTGACTCAGGAGTCTTCAAAATCCAACTTAGTGGCACAGCACAGTACTCTCTACACAAATCATATGTTTAGTACACGCTTAGAACAACAACAACAATTTAAGTGTGGGCATAACACTTTGAATACAGTTAGTTATGTTGATACTTTGAACTTGCAGAGAACTATAGTTTGAGGGAGAAAGTGGTGGGAGAGAGTGCTAGTTTCCACAGAAGAATGCGTGTGTATGTAAGGAGAATGACTAGAACCGGAAGATAAAGCGAGGCAAAGATGGATGCGGTAAAAGAGTGCAAAGACAGAGATAAATAGTTAAAAGTGGGATAGTGTGAAAGAGAGAGGGATAAAGGAAGAGGGAAGAAAAGGACAGTCTGCTAAACAGAGTGACAACTCCTTGTATAATGCAGCGGCGAGGAGCCTGCTGTTTTTGTTTCCCCATGCCGAGAACAAATGGTAGTAATCAGGGACTCTCCAACTGACAATAAATATCAGGATGCGTTCCCTCGCTCAGAAAACAGAGGCGGAGGAGAACATAAAGACATTAGACAAAAAGCTTGCCTTACTTCTCTGAAAAGAGATGCACTAAAAGCCACTTAAGATGCAATTTCAGAAACTGGTGTGCGACATAATGTTTTAAAATACCATATCAAGCTGTAAAGAGAAAAATCAGTGGTGATGGTTTGTACTTCTGTTGTCAATATTTCTTAAAAATGGTGCTGTAACGCGACAAGGCCTTTTTTTCGATTGCGACTACCAACCCAACATTTACAGATTTTAGCAGGCCTAATCGCTAGCAAATTGAATGCCAAACACGTTAAAGAGAATGAATACAATTCATTCCAGGTTTTTCATGCCTGTATTTAGTATATTGACCCTAACGTAGAGGTCAAAAACGACGTTGTATAATGAAGGCTTTGGAAAACATTGAATCTTAGTGTGGTATTCCATCAATTGCAGAAAGCGGCTTCCAAATAACACATTATCAACCACACTTCTAAAAGTGCTACAGAAAGCCACTTTCTGCAAGTGTTTGAATACCATATTTAGGCTCATGATTATGATGTCAGAGCACATAAACACTGAATATTCTATACCAGCATCCCTCCTACCCAGTCATGATGAAAATAACTTCCGTTATCTACTTGATCAATGTTTTCATGACTCATTTCTAAAACTTATGAGAGTCTGGACAATTTTTATCCCTCCGCTCGCCTCAGTCTGTCGTTATGTCAGCGGGCTTTTGTTCCCCTTCCTCCAGTAGTTTGCTGTGATTAGGGGATGCACAGCGGGGTGCTGGCAGAGCCTCTCCCCACGCTTAACCACGGTAATTTACTGCCTGTGAAGAGGCCTGCTGAGTGCACCGGGAGAAAGGGTGCCTTACCCGCACTGCCCGCTACCTAAACCTTTCATTATCCCGAGTCCACTGCTTCCTGTGCATTAAAACTGTCACCTGTTCATTTCCACCTAATCGAAGGGGCTTTGGTGGGTTATCTTTTTTCCTGGAGCCTGTGGCATATTCAAGGGAACAGAATAAACAAGGAAGAGAAAGGGAGAGTTAATTTCATAAAAATGTAAAATAACATATTTTTTCCTCCCTCACCTCACTGTTTCAAAATGGCCTATGTTTCGTAACAAGGCTTCATTCGAATAATGAGTCTCCATTCTTTCCCATTGCAAGAGCATTCACTGTCGACCTGACTGTGCTGGTATTTGGAGTGTTTTGAGTTTGTTACATCTCAAAGTCATCTCCCTATCAAAACAGGTGCATTACAAGGAATGGACTTCATCATTTAGTCTTATCTCGGCCAAATCCAGACTGTGGAGCCACGTACAGTCAATACATGGAAACCAGCCACTGTGATAGTGCTGTAAAAATGCTTCCGTTGTAAACATGCAAACGAATCATGACAGTCGCTGTATCTTGGAGGCATACATCAATCTCTCCTCTCGACTGACATCCACCGGTGTCTTTGTCTCAATGAAGCTGGGGGTTTGAGAAAGTGAAATGCCTTTGCTGTTTTGTGTGTGAATGTGTGTTTGTTTTATTTTCAAGAAAGAAGAGGAGTACACTCAATTTAAAACAAGCAATGAGGTTGTTCAATTCTGCATAACAAAGAGAACAGGACACCTCCCACTGATAGTGTATCAACAGTCGGGGTGTGATGTGTTACCCTCCAAAATTATTATCTTTCTAATCCTTAAAGCTGTACACAAAAATCTTGTGTTATGAAGACATATACACAAGCAGATAAATTCAATTTCTTTATATCATATTGGACAACACAATTCCCAGACAGAATCTGTCTCTCTCCCTTCCCCCCCTCCTCTCTCTCTCTCTCTCTCTCTCTCTCTCTCTCTCTCTCTCTCTCTCTCTCTCTCTCTCACTCTCTCACTCGTCCTCAAATCTAGCATACTCCAAAGAAATCTAAGAGAGACAGATTCTGTCTGGGAATTGTGTTGTCCAATATGAAGTAAAGAAATTGAATTTGGTGAGGTCAGGGATAGAATATATAATGTCAAACAACCAGTAAGATATACAAGCCTATTCAAGAGAGAGATACAAGGCCACAACTTGTTCATTTTTATGACACCCACTACATACAGTGGACAATATTTTTTTCCATCGTATTTGATATATAATGGATTTTCTTAACCATAAAGCTGTCCTTTTTTATTCCATGGCTGTTTTAATAGGAGTGATTAAGATGTGCAGATTTGCACAGGAGAACAGAGAATGTAATTTATTTTTCTACTAATCTGGCTAATGGTCAGCACTGAGTTGTCCCAAGGTCAGTCAGTATCATAATCTTATCACTGTTTGCAAGTATATAGGTTCTTGAGCTTGGAGGACATTGCAATAGCGCAATAGTATTGTAATGATCGTCCTACCAGAACCTTTGATTGAGTCTTCGAAAAGAAGTCCAAGTTCATATTCATATTTGTAAGCCAATGAAAAAAAAATGAAAATGCATGTTACAGAAGGATGATGACGATGATGAAGATAATAATGATGATAAATAAATAAAACAAACAAATCTGGAAATGCATGGAGATGGAACAAATGACAAAAACAATACCTCAACCAGGGGTAGTCAAATGTAGGGTTAACTCAGGTAAAACAAAAAACATGAAAGGGTCTGTCTTCCGTAGAATGGACGAATAACACGATTGAGAATACAGCCATGTAGCCTGAAGCTAAACGACTGGGTTTTCTGCGTAACATTAATATCATATGTTTTTTTTTATCATGAGTAAGACAGAAAGCAGCCTCCATGTCACCCTGAGACACCGTTCCCCGTCATACTGTAGGACCAACAGCCAGCCATGCAGTAAGGTCATGAATTACTAAACATGATCCTCGGCTAAATGTAAGAGACTGCACATCTGAGGAGGATTGCCTGACACAAGCAGGCTCCTCATATAGCGCCTACGCTGCCTTTTACGGCTGTATGCGGGAAGAGCTAAGACCTACGTCACCTGCTATGTCTCTTTAAACACATTTGAGGGAACATGACATCTCATTCAGCGAAATTCCACTCAATGTGCTCTAATAGGCCAAGAATGAAAAGCAGTCTTACAAAGAGGAATGTTTTGATGAGCACACAGATGCAACCAGTGGAGCCTGTATACATGAGAACCCTTACTCATTTACAGAAATAGAGAATTAGTATAGAATTGACTGTTTTGTTTCATTTGTGAAAATTAACCAATTGGGTCTTGGGAAAATACCACTTGGGAAAATGCTGAGAGGTCAATGGCCATAACATATGAGCAATGCCTTCCGTCCTCCTCTGGCCCATGATGGGTGTCGATGGAACAATCAATAGGTCTTACTCGAGGTCAGTGGTACATAATGGCTGGTTTTGATGGTGTGGATCTCTAGGAGTCTGGGGGCTCGGAATGCTGAAGATCATGATCCATCTTGTGGAATCAGTTGCTCGACTCAAGCTGCCCGTTGTTATTCAGCTCAGGCTGTTCTTCTATTGATATTTCTCTACTGTCAAATAAGACCAGGGGCTTGCTGTTCCATGTAAGGAGGTAATCAATAGCACAGTTTGAAAATTCACCTTTATTGGATAGCATTCATGCGCTTTAAATAGAGATATTTTTCCTGATTCATCTAGTACATGTTTTTACTTTATAGTTTGAACATGGTGCAGTTTACAGTATGAGCACGCTCACAAACTGCAGTATGGTCTATAGCCTTCAAACTCAAATCTGGACCTCGAAGCCAGGTCCACTGTTTGTTTTTATTGTTCTACTCAGGGACTGATTTAGACCTGGCACACCAGGTAGGTGCAATTAATTATCAGGTAGAAAAGAAAACCAGCTGTAACTGTCCATAGGGTAAGAGTTAAATACCCCTGACCTACAGTATATGTGTGCAAGTACAAGTGTGTGTACAAGGCTTGCTGCAAATTCAATTATGAGCCCCTAAGTGCATGTAGAGGGGTTCTGGTTAAGGAAAGAGAATGTCAGTCTCCTGACACTAACTCATTGTCAAGGGAATGCACCAATGCTGCTCCTGGAAACAATGAGGCCATCAGAACTGAAATGGACCTTCTAGCATAACCTTCCAGCATAACTCTTTATTCAAAATGAATTGAGCGCTACTGTTAAAACTAGTGGAAGTTATCATTTCCCACAGTCAACCCTTTCTCTAGCTCTCATGTCCTCTTCTCCAAATTCTCTCTGACTCTAGCACTCTATACTAGCTTTGGATGAAGTGCTAACGGGAAGAATTCAGTGAACAAGCAATGCATTATTGGCAGCTTGGCAGCTGGGAGAGACGTTTTAGGATTCAGCCAGGGGATCAGTCTGCTGCACCATCCAGGCATCTCAGAAAGACCCTAGATTAAAGCAATAATGGTGGCAATCCACCATGGTCCATACTCCATATAGGTGTGTGTGTGTGTGTGTGTGTGTGTGTGTGTGTGTGTGTGTGTGTGTGTGTGTGTGTGTGTGTGTGTGTGTGTGTGTGTGTGTGTGTGTGTGTGTGTGTGTGTGTGTGTGTGTGTGTGTGTGTGTCACAGCAGGCTGGTCACACCAATCATCATAATCATCAAACCATAAACAGTTATGACATGTATTGGGTGACATTAACATAATTATGTATTTATTTTCAAAGCAAATAGCACAAAATTATTAAATAGGAGCAAGATTGTGTTGAATGGTTCAATATCATAGTGAGATTGATTTTAATCCGAATTACCACATTGTCTGTTTGAGGGAATACGGATTATCCCGGTGGTTATAATACCAGAGGCTGTCTAAAGCACTGCTCTTTTGTTCTGTAGGCCTATTTTTCACGTTAAATAAATAAAACGCTCGGCTCCGGCTAATTTCAGGGTGGCTTGTTGATTTTGGAGAGAAAACAGCATGAATCATCTTGATTCTATATGTTTTAAGGTTTGACATTTCGTTTGGACGTCAGGTTGTGAGAATTGCCCTCATAGGTTGAGCCGCGCGTTGATTTGAGGGAAGGGTTGATTAGGCTTCAACGCGAGTCAGGCTATCCGTGGCGTCGCGCGCATGCCACACTAAGTTAGTGGGTTTGGAAATGCTAAAGCGCCTCCTCGCTGATATGCACTCGCACACAAAGCAAAGGGATCCGCTCGCGAAACTGGGAACTATCTACTGATCCTCCAGGTCTTAGTACAAAACACGGGAATCTCGTCCTCGGCAGGTCCTCTTTATGGGAGCGGACACAAGGATGGTTATGTAATGGGTCTTGGAGAAGTGCCCGGGAAACCTTCCCTTCATGTGGAAAGCAGAATGAGCAGGTTTCTTTCAGCTGAGAAGAAGTTTGGTTTCGACCTGAAGCACATCAGGAAATAAGGAATCACAGTTATAAAGGGATAATAACAGAATATAGAGTAGCTGCAGAACATTCTCACTAATCAAGAGAGGGTATTCTGGTTCGCACCTTTGGATTGTACGTTTTTTGCCTGGCTGGCAGGAAAACATTTTGGAGTACGTTATTTGGATCTTGTGAAATATCCTAAATCTTTGGAAAAGCAGACGAATAAGCCCGACAGATCAGAGCCCAACGCTTGCCCATCATGGAAATTGAAATGCTGATGTTATAAAGATACATTTATGGTCAAATGACCGTCTTTACGCGCTCTCTAATCTAACTACCCGAGCCTATCTATGAGATGGAAAAACGGGGACTCAACGGCGTCCTTTATTATTTAATTCTTAATGCACCCTTGTTATTCTGTGTAAATGGTAAGTCAACTTTGTCAGTCGTAGCATGCCGTGCTATTGATGGTCAACACAAATGATGTCAATCGAACAGCCCCTGTTGTTAGATTTTTGATTTCAAGCTGTTGTGATATGGACCGGACCCGGTCATTATTTGAAGTCAAGCGCATTATTCTGCTGCAGTAACTTGATCGTTATAAGAAAAAACAATCGACGTTGTCGATTAAATGATATATGGGTGAGAGAATAGATTGATAGGAATAAAGTATTAGACGCACGCACGTCAAGACTGCGCTTCAGTAGTTATGCATGTCCACATTTCCCCAGTTATGCTAAGCCTAATGCTAAATGAACATGATCTCTCAAAACACGTAAAGCAACAATAATTAGTATTGTCATGGTGACCAAATACTTGTATTTATTGTGTTACAGGTCATATCAAAAGCCATGGTCATTTCAATGCACAGTGCACGGGTCACATAACGCTAATATGCCTAGTTGTGTAGGCTACCTTTGCGTCATTGCTTCATTGTTTATTTTAAGTCTTAAACTATTATAAACTGATATTTTAGATTGAATGGCAACCTGAATGTGATTGTATTGCGGAATAAAGATACATTTGGTTACGGATATCACTAAAGCGCATTTCAGTTGTCTGTCATGAGGCTACGTAATCTCAGACCTTTGTTAATTTGTTATTCCACCATTTAATCTATTATATCTGTTGTCTTTTCCCAATGGTAGCTACATTTACTGAAGTGCCCAAAGATGTGAGTGTCAGTGAGGGAGAAGACGTTGAGATGCCGTGCGCCTTTCGGGCCATCGGATCATCGCCCTTCTCGCTTGAGATCCAGTGGTGGTACCTAAAGGAGACAACACCTAAAGAACATGTACACGAACTGCAAATAAGCGCTCCGGCGAACAGAGCCAAGGTAAAGCTGTCCCCATGACAGGGAGGGCAGGTTGGGCTGCTCCCGGGCAGCTACTGAGAGGGGCTCTGTTTAAATGTTCGAAGATGCACCAAAAGTGATTGACACTTACAGCTACGGCTGTGTGCAATCTGTCTTTTCATGATGGCATCGCCATATGTACGACCTATAGCGCTATTTATTTTATGGACTTTATTACAACATGTTGCCAACTAAAAGCATGCGAGTGGATATACTGGAGATTATTAACACTGTGTGGCCATTTATATTAAGAAGGGTTGGGGGGGGGGGGGGGGGGGGGGTATTGGGGTGGGCGGGAGGGGGGACGACACACCTAATGATACAAATGGTACTTGTTGGCTTTTAAAATCAGTTCAGGGAGAGTTCTCATGCATGCGACGGAAATGCCCGTGTTGGAATATTCCATAATGCTGTTGGATAACTGTGATATGATTACGCCCTCTGCGCCTCTGTTCCAATCGACTCAGGGACATAGAACAACCCCATCTGTAGTTTCTGCTCTGTTATTTAACCACATTAAACATGCACTAGAAAACACAACCGACTATTTATGACAGCTCGAGAGCTAATGCAGCGGTCGCTGTCCGTGGTGCTGATGCCAATGCAGGCTGTTTGGGACAAGTTTGGTAACAGCGCAACTGTTGCTGTCCATGGTGCTGATTCTAATGCGCGCAGTTTTAGAAACAATTTTACACTGTCGAAAGCGATTCAAAACTGCACAGAGGGAATTCCATTGTGGTGAGGCTCATATCCTAATGTGTAATTGCTATAAAAGAGAGTATTATGCAGTCTTGTGTCTCTGGCTAACACTTCGACACATTTCTGGTTTCAGGTCACTCAAAAGGATGCCACAAAAATAAGCGTAAGTGTTTCCTCTTGTCACTAACCATGTCCAGCTGAAACATTCACGCTAAAACTTTATCATAGTGGAGATATCTATCTGATTTCTTCAAATGTTCGCTTTTTATTGTATTTGGATATGGCTGCACAGTTAAGAGCCATAATGCATTTGAGCAATAAAATGTTTATTTTGTCATTCAAGGCTAGCCACATGATATGGCCAAGTGGCACTATGAAGGCCGATGGCCAATGTTTTAGCACAAGTTATGGAGGTAACTGTCCAGGCCTTTGGTGCAACTGGGAATTTTTCCAAGCATTTTGTTTTCTAGACTTAGGACTCCATTTTGTACAGTTGTCTCCAACGTGGCTGGCTCACCATTATCATGTCGCCTTTGGAATATGAATATAGCCTAATCTTGTTTTGAAATGTATTCAGACTCTTGCCACACAACAGGCAGCGTTAAATCTCCAAATGTTTTAGCATTTTTGGATAATAGGCCTTTAGGCTTTCAAACGCATAAGCCCTCATCGCGTGATACATATGTGGCAGTAGTCTAATGAGTGGCCGGCCTAGTCTACTTTGATATAGACATATTTCTTGTTGAAACCAACAGGTTATATTGTACATGTAGCAATTTCTCCTTTTCTGTTTCTCTTTGTAGACTGTGAGGGTGCAGGGCAGCGCCATATCTCACAGGCTTAGTCTGTCCAAGGTGCGGAAGGAGGACGAAGGGGTGTATGAGTGCCGAGTTTCCGACTTGTACTCCGACGAGACTCAGGAATACAAGGTTCAAGCCACCCTCCGGGTGAGTCCGCGTGATGGCATGGTGGCCGAGGAGGCCGTGTCCCACATCCAGAATAGATGGCCACTGAGGAACAGCAAGGACGCGGTGGCAGGGGGGCGGGCTACCTCTGAGCCGGGTCAGGGAAAGCCTCGTGTGCCTCCTCCGGCGGGACATGGCCCCCTCCCCGCCAGCACGACGACCACTGCCTCCGCAGCAAAGTCCTCAGCTTCGCCGAGGCCCGGCAATGCGGCCATCCTCCGACAGCAGCATGGAGCAGGTAAGTTGAAGTGCAACAGTGACACCTAGTGATATAGGGCGAGAATACGGGAGTTTGTGTGTGTTTCTCCTCGATCTCCAGTCAGACCCTCAGTAGCATGTCATTCTGACCAGTGATTTGTCCTTTTTAAAGTGAATGATAATAAATTACACTGACAGTTTCATTGTCATTGAATAATTCAATGTTATTTACAAATAATACATTTGATGATGCTTGTAGAGTACAACGCCTGTTACATGGAGTGATATTGCTTACAGGGCAGTGTTTCTTAAGGGGAGGTATTGATTCTTTCATCATACCTTAATAAATAAATACAAATGATACATGCTGGGACATATATGCCTATAGTCAGACTATGGAGAGTGAGGGAAGGTGTGTATGTACAGTGGGTATCATAGATACTCCATAATGTCAAAGTGAAAAGAATATTCTACAAATGTTAATAAATGAATAGGCCTACAAATTGAAATAACTAAAATACAGTTGTTTCAAAAGTATTCACCTCTTTTCTTTTGGCAAAATCACATAATAAATTACATCGACTCACTCTGTGTGAGATAATATGGTTTGACATGATTTTTGAATGACTATCCCTTCCTCTGATCCCCATACATAAATGATCTGCAAGGTCCCTCAGTATTGAATTTCAACCACAGATTCAACTACAAAGACCAGGGAGCTTTCGAAAGACTCGTAAAAATGGGCAGTGATTGGTATACTGTTGACCATGAAAAATCAGACATTGAATATCACTTTAAGCCTGGTCAAGTTAATAATGATGCTGTGGATGACGTATTAAACCACCCAAACACAACAAAGACAGTTGTCCTTCTGAACTAAGCTGCAGGACAAGATGGAAACTGCTCAGTGATGTCACCATGAGGCCATTGGTGTTTTTCAAACAGCTACAGAATTCAATGGCTGTGACTGGAAACTAGTCAGGATCGAGGAAAAGATGAACGGAGCAAAGTACAGAGAGTTCCTTGATGAAAACCTGCTCCAGGGTGCTCAGGACCTCAGACTGGGGCAAAGGTTCACCTCCCAACATGACAATGACCCTAAGCACACAGCCAAAACAACACAGGAGTGGCTTCGGGACAAGTCTTTGAATGTCCTTGAGCGGCCCAGCCAGAGGCCGGACTTGAACCCTGGCGAACATCTCTGGAGAGACCTGAAAATAGCTGTGGAGCGACGCTCCCCATCCAACCTGACAGAGCTTGAGAGGATCTGCAAAGAAGAATGTGAGAAACTCCCCAAATACAAATGTGCCAAGCTTGTAGCGTCATACCCAAGAAGACTCGAGGCTGTAATCGCTGCCAAATGTGCTTCAACAAAGTACTGAGCAAAGGGTCTGAATAATTAAGTAAATGTGATATTACATTTTACGTATTATAAATTAACAACATTTCTAAAAAACAGTTTTTGCTTTGTCATTATGGGGTATTGTGTGTAGACTGATGAGGGTGAAAAAAACAATTTAATCAATTTTAGAATAAGGCTGTAACGTAATAAAATGTGGAAAAAGTGAAGGGGTCTGAATAATTTCCCGAATGCACTACATATACTGTATATATACAAAGTATGTGGAAACCCCTTCAAATGAGTGGATTCGGTTATTTCAGCCACAACTGTTGATGACAGTTGTATAAAAGCGAGCACGCAATCTCCATAGACAAACATTGGCAGTAGAATGGCATGGCAGAAGATCTCAGTGATTTTCAATGTGGCACCGTTCCAACTAGTCGGTTCGTCAAATTTCGGCCCTGCTAGAGCTGGCCCGATGAGCTGTAAGTGCTGTTATTGTGAAGTGGAAATGTCTAGGAGCAACAATGGCTCAGATGTGAAGTGGTAGGCCACACAAGCTAACAGAACTGGACCGCAGAGTGCTGAAGCGTGTAGTGAATAAAAATTGTCTGTCCTCGTATGCAACAATTACTACAAAGTTCCAAACTGCCTCCGGAAACAACTTCAGCACAATAACTGTTCGTTGGAAACTTCATTAAATGGGTTTCCATGGCCAAGCAGATTCGGGCTAGGCTCCTTAGTTCCAGTGAAGGGAAATCTTAATTCTACAGCATACAATGACATTCTAGACAATTCTGTGCTTCCAACTTTTTGGCAACAGTTTGGGTAAGGTCCTTTCCTGTTTCAGCATGACAATGCCCCTGTGCACTAAGCAAGGTCCATACAGAAATAGTTTGTCTAGATCGGCGTGGAAGAACTTGACTGGCCTGCACAGAGCCCTGACCTCAACCCCATCAAACACCTTTGAGATTAATTGGAATGCCGACTGCGAGCCAGGCCTAATCGCCCAACATCAGTGCCCGACCTCACTAATGCTCTTGTGGCTGAATGGAAGAAAGTCCTCACAGCAATTTTCCAACATCTAGTGGAAAGGCTTCCCAGAAGAGTGGAGGCTGTTACAGCAACAAATGGTGGACCAACTCCAAGTTCATGCCTATGATTCTGGAATGAGATGTTCGAAGAGCTTTTGATCATGTATTTTATATATATATATATATATATATATATATATATATATATATATATATATATATATATATATATATATATATATATATATATATATATATATATATATATATATATATATATATATATATATATATATATATATATATATATCTTGTTTCTTGTTAACAAACTATAGTTTTGGCAAGTCGGTTAGGACATTACTTTGTGCATGACACAAGTAAGTTTTCCAACAATTGGTTTACAGACAGATTATTTCACTAGGAATTCACAGTATTACAATTCTAGTGGGTCAGAAGTTTACATACACTAAGTTGACTGTGCCTTTAAAAAGCTTGGAAAATTCCAGAAAATGATGTCATGGCTTTGGAAGCTTCTGATACGCCAGTTGACATCATTTGAGTCAATTGGAGGTGTACCTGTGGATGTATTTCAAGGCCTACCTTCAAACTCTGTGCCTCTTTGCTTGACATCATGGGAAAATCAAAAGAAATAAGCCAAGACCTCAGAAGAAAATTGTAGACCTCTACATGTCTGGTTCATCCTTGGGAGCAATTTCCAAATGCCTGAAGGTACCACGTTCATCTGTACAAACAATAGTACGCAAGTATAAAAAACATGGGACCACGCAGCCGTCATACCGCTCAGGAAGGAGACGCGTTCTGTCTCCTAGAGATGAACGTACTTTGGTGCGAAAAGTGCAAATCAATCCCAGAACAACAGCAAAAGACCTTGTGAAGATGATGGAGGAAACAGGTACAAAAGTATCTATATCCACAGTAAACGAGTCCTATATCTACATAACCTGAAAGGCTGCTCAGCAAGGAAGAAGCCACTGCTCCAAAAAGCCAGACTATGGTTTGCAACTGCACATGAGGACAAGGATCGTACTTTTTGGAGTAATGTCCTCTGGTCTGATGAAACAAAAATAGAACTGTTTGGCCATAATGACCATTGTTATGTTTGGAGGAAAAATGGGGAAGCTTGCAAGCCGAAGAACACCATCCTAACCGTGAAGCACGGGGGTGGCAGCATCATGTTGTGGGGGTGCTTTGCTGCAGGAGGGAATGGTGCAATTCACAAAATAGATGGCATCATGAGGAAAGATAATTATGTGGACATATTGAAGCAACATCTCAAGACATAAGTCAGAAAGTTAAAGTTTGGTTGCAAATGGGCCTTCCAAATGGACAATGACCCCAAGCATACTTCCAAAGTTGTGACAAAATGTCTTAAGGACAACACAGTCAAGTTATTGTAGGGGCCATCACAAAGCCTTGACCTCAAACCTATAGAAAATTTGTGGGCAGAACTGAAAAAGCGTGTGCGAGCAAGGAGGCCTACAAACCTGACTCGGTTACACCAAATCTGTCAGGAGGAAGGTGCCAAAATTCACCTAACTTATTGTGGGAAGATTGTGGAAGGCTACCCTAAACGTTTGACCCAAGTTAAACAATTTAAAGGCAATGCTACCAAATACTGATTGAGTATATGTAAACTTCTGACCCACTGGGAATGTGATGAAAGAAATAAAAGCTGAAATAAATCATTCTCTCTACTATTATTCTGATATTTCACAGTCTTAAAATAAAGTGGTGATCCTAACTGACCTAACTGACAACTGACATTGTAGAATAATAGTGAAGACATCAAAACTATTAAATAACGCATGGAATCATGTAGTAAGCAAAAAGGTGTTAAACAAATCAAAATATATGCTACATTTGAGATTCTTCAAAGTAGCCACCCTTTGCCTTGATGACAGATTTGAACACTCTTGAAATTATCTCAACCAGCTTCACCTGGAATGCTTTTCAAACCGTCTTGAAGGAGTTCCCACATATGCGGATCGCTTGTTGGCTGCTTTTCCTTCACTCTGCTGTCCAACTCATCCCAAACCATCTCAATTGGGTTGCGGTTGGGTGATTGTGGAGGCCAGGTCATCTGATGCAGCCCTCCATCAGTCTCCTTCTTGGTCAAATAGCCCTTACACAGCCTGGAGGTGTGTTGGGTCATTGTCCTGTTGAAAAACAAAAGATAGTCCCACTAAGCGCAAACCAGATGGGATGGTTATTCGCTGCAGAATGCTGTGGTAGCCATGCTGGTTAAGATTGCCTTGAATTAAAAATAAATCACTGACAGTGTCACCAGCAAAGCACTCCCACACCATCACACCTAATCCTCCATGCTTCACGGTGGGAACCACACATGCAGAGATAATCCGTTCACCTACTCTGCGTCTCACAAAGACACGACGGTTCGAACCAAAAATAAAAAAATTGGACTGGACTGGATTGAATTGGATTACTCCAAATCAGACCAAAGGACAGATTTCCACCAGTCTAATGTCCATTGCTCATGTTTCTTGGCCCAAGTAAGTCTCTTCTTCTTATTGGTGTTTAGTAGTGGTTTCTTTGTAGCAATTCACCCATGAAGGCCTGATTCACGCAGTCCCATCTGAACAGTTGATGTTGAGATGTGTCTGTTATTGTAGAATATATTTGGGCTGCAATCTGAGGTGCAGTTAACTCTAATGAACTTATCCTCTGCAGCAGTGGTAACTCTGGGTCTTCCTTTCCTGTGGCGGTCCTCATGAGAGGCAGTTTCATCATAGCGCTTCATGGTTTTTGCGACTGCACTTGGAGAAACTTTAAAAGTTCTTGACATTTTCCAAATTGACTGACCTTCATGTCTTAAAGTAATGATGGACTGTCTCTTTGCTTATTTGAGCTGTTCTTGCCATGATATGGACTTGGTGTTTACCAAATAGGGCTATTTTATGTATACCACCCCTACCTTGTCACAACACAACTGATTGGCTCAAATGCATTAAAAAGGAAAGAAATTCCACAAATTAACTTTTAACAAGGCACACCTGTTAATTGAAATGCATTCCGGGTGACTACCTCATGAAGCTTGTTGATGGAAAGAGTGTGCAAAACTGTCATCAAGATATGTAAAAAAATGTTTACCATTTATTTAACTAGGCAAGCCAGTTTAGAACAAGTTCTTATTTATAATGACAGCCTACCGGGGAACAGTGGGTTAACTGCCTTGTTCAGGGGCAGAGTGACAGATTTTTACCTAGTCAGCTCAGGGATTCGATCCAGCAACCTTTCGGTTATTGGCCCAATGCTCCAAGCACTCGGCTACCTGCCGCCCCAGGTAGAGGGTGGCTACTTTGAAGAATCTAAAAGATAAAATACGATTTGATTCGTTTAACACTTTTTGGTTTATACATGATTCCATATGTGTTATTTCATAGTTTTGATGTCTTCACTATTATTTTACAATGTAGAAAAATGTAAAAATAAAGAAAACCCTTGAATGAGTAGGTGTGTCCAAACTTTTGACTGGCACTGTATATATATATATATAGAAACATATTCCAAAACATGCATCCTGTATGCAAAAAGGCACTAAAGAAATACTGGGAGAAAAAAACACAGCAAAGAAAAATACTTTTTGGCCTAAATGCAAAGACTTATGTTTGGGGCAAATCCTTCACAACACATCACTGAGTAACTGCCTCATTATTTTCAAGCGTGGTGGTGGCTGCATCATGGTATGGGTATGCTTAAAATCAGCAAAGATTGGAGAGTATTTCAGGATAAAAAGAAACGGGATGGAGCTAAGCACAGGCACAATACTAGAGGAAAACCTGCTTCAGTCTGCTTTACACCATACACTGGGAGAAAAACTCACGTTTCAGCAGGACAATAGCATAAACTCAGCAAAAAAAGAAATGTCCTCACTGTCAACTGTGTTTATTTTCAGCAAACTTAACATGTGTAAATATTTGTATGAACATAACAAGATTCAACAACTGAGACATAAACTGAACAATACCACAGACATGTGACTGACAGAAATGGAATAATGTGTCCCTGAACAAAGAGGGTGTCAAAATCAAAAGTAACAGTATCTGGTGTGGCCACCAGCTGCATTAAGTATTGCAGTGCATCTCCTCCTCATGGACTGCACAAGATTTTATGTGAGATGTTACATCACTCTTCCACCAAGGCACCTGCAAATTCCCGGACATTTCTGGGGGGAATGGCCCTAGCCCTCACCCTCCGATCCAACAGGTCCCAGACGTGCTCAATGGGATTGAGATCCGGACTATTCACTGGTCATGGCAGAACACTGACATTCCTGTCTTGCAGGAAATCACGCACAGAACGATCAGTATGGCTGGTGGCGTTGTCATGCTGGAGGGTCATGTCAGGAAGGGTACCACATGAGGGAGGAGGATGTCTTCCCTGTAATGCACAGCATTGAGATTGCATGCAATGACAACAAGCTCAGTCCGATGATGCTGTGACACACCGCCCCAGACCATGACGGACCCTCCACCTCCAAATCAATCCCGCTCCAGAGTACAGGTATAACGCTCATTCCTTCGAAGATAAACGCAAATCCGACCATCACCTCTGGTGAGACAAAACCGTGACTCGTCAATGAAGAGCACTTTTTGCCAGTTCTGTCTGGTCCAGCGACGGTGGGTTTGTGCCCATAGGCGATGTTGTTGCCGGTGATGTCTGGTGACGACTTACCTTACAACAGGCCTACAAGCCCTCAGTCCTGCCTCTCTCAGCCTATTGTGGACAGTCTGAGCACTGATGGAAGGATTGTGCATTCCTGGTGTAACTCGGGCAGTTGTTGTTGCCATCCTGTACCTGTCCCGCAGGTGTGATGTTCGGAGGTACTGATCCTGTGCAGATGTTGTTACACGTGGTCTGCCACTGCGAGGACGATCAGCTGTCCGTCCTGTCTCCCTGTAGTGCTGTCTTAGGAGTCTCACAGTATGGACATTGCACTTTATTGTCCTGGCCACATCTGCAGTCCTCATGCCCCCTTGCAGCATGCCTAAGGCACGTTCACAGATGAGCAGGGACCCTGAGCATCTTTCTTTTGGTATTTTTCAGAGTCAGTAGAGAGGCCTGTGTCCAGTGTCCTAAGTTTCCATAACTGTGACCTTAATTGACTACCATCTGTAAGCTGTTAGTGTCTTAACGACCGTTCCACAGGTGCATGTTCATTAATTGTTTATGGTTCATTGAACAAGCATGGGAAACAGTGTTTTAACCCTTTACAATGAAGATCTGTGAAGTTATTTGGATTTTTACAAATTATCTTTGAAAGACAGGGTCCTGAAAAGGGACGTTTCTTTTTTTGCTGAGTTTACAGCACAAGGCCAAATTTACACTGGAGTTGCTTACCAAGAAGACAGTGCATGTTCCTGAGTGGCCAAGTTACAGTTTTGACTTAAATCTGCTTGAGATCTATGACAAGACTTGAAAATTGCTGTCTCGCCATGATCCCCAACACCTTGACAGAGCTTGAAGAATTTTTAAAAGAATAATGGGAAAATATCGCACAATCCATCTGTGGAAAGCTCTTAGAGACTTACCCAGAAAGATTCACAGCTGTAACCGCTGCAGAAGGTGTTTCTAACATGTATGTATTGGATTTATCAGACTCAGGGGTGAATACTTATCTTATCAAGGTAAATTAGTTATTTATTTTTCATTTAAAAACATTTTTAGAATTTTTCTTTCACATTGATATTGGAATATTTTGTCTTGCTCGATGACCCCAAAAAAATCACAATTAAATCCATTTCATTCACACTATGTAATGCAACAAAATGTGGAAAATCCAACGGGGGGGGTGAATACTTATGATTACCCACTGAGGAGAGGGACATGTTCTTGCCTTCATAGTGTCCACCATACAGAGAAAGAAATGATGAAGATATGATTCACAACGGATATGTCTCCTCATGATCTCCACATTATAACGTGAGAGCGCCTTAATGTAGCCTTTGGAGAGAGCGAGCAGAGGGGTTATCTCACACGCCAGACTCGCTACTGATCGATGAAGCATACTGCTGAATAATTCCATTTCACAGACTCCGCAGGAGGGTTTCATTCGCCGTTCTGCCATATCAGACTTACAGCTGCTGACGCAGTGGTGGTGCAGCAAGGGAGACATGACTGGCTGGGGATAGGGAAGGTGGATACTTCTATTTCTCAGTATGTGGGATCACACTTGTCTGTTTATGTGCATTATCATGTAGCTGTGTGCTGATGTATGTTTTGATTGTGCCTGCGTGTGTGTACAGACACGATGTGAAAGCAGCCAGGGAGACCATGTTCATTTCTCTGGCTGGAAGCATGTCTCCAGACTTCTCCTCCACTTTCATGGCTGTTGCTGTCAGTGCGTTGGTGGTTTGCAGGGTAATGTAGAAAAGGCCCCTCCTCTAATGATAGGCTGTTGCCAGGGTTGTGACCTCTTTACGTGGGGGTCCTCAAGGGTTTTTAGAAAGACCTTAGATGCCCTTGGAGGAGACATGGTGGGGAGTTCCATTCTCTGTTCCTTCCCTATTGTGTCTATCTTACTCAGTGTTGTGCCTGCTCAACGTATGTTGTGGCTAGTCGGGATGGCTGTTCTCTCCTCGCTGTGGCTTTGTCTTCAGGGCAGAGGAGGAAAGCTATTGGGCCATGACTGGAGGAGATGACTCCAGAGGAAACATTTCTACAGTTTTACAACTCTACCTGTGTCCTTGAGTGCAGTGCTTCACCTCTGCTTCACATCTAGTCCAGACTTATGATTCAGTAATGTCACCCAACAACTCATATATCTAAATGTATGCTTGATGCCAATGCCATCTACAGAGCCTTGGGTTCCATTGAAAATGTAACCAACAGAGTTGTGCAAGTTAGTAATCGGAGCATACATTTACTTCTACATGTGAGTCATTCAGCAGACTCTCTCATCCAGAGGCCAGGGATCCATTTGGTCTTTTCTATGTGAGTCGAATCCCTTACTTTCTGAATGAAGCTAACTGCCAACCGAGGGGTAATCATGCAAAAAACACCAAAGCTAATAGAATGGCACCATGCTGTTAGTCCTCCTCGTGTTGGACTGTTCATAACACTGATGCTGCCATCCTGGACATGTACTGTGGACGTGAGAATAGCCTGGAGCACGTTAAATGCCCTCTCCTAGGAACTGGCACTGTGGAATCAGCATGCTCGGCCAGCCCTGTCCTTAGCGAAGCGAGACGGAGGCGGCCATTTGGCAAGAAAATCAAACAATACCACTGCCAGTTCACTGACTCTCCGCGTTCTCTCTCTCTCTCTCTCTCTCTCTCTCTCTCTCTCTCTCTCTCTCTCTCTCTCTCTCTCTCTCTCTCTCTCTCTCTCTCTCTCTCTCTCTCTCTCTCTCTCTCGCTCTCTCTCGCTCTCTCTCTCTCTCTCTCTCTCTCTCTCTCCTCTCTCTCTCTCTTCCTCTCTCGCTCTCTCTCTCTCTCTCTCTCTCTCTCTCTCTCTCTCGCTCTCTCTCTCTCATTAACCTAAATGTCCAAATAGTCTAATGTCATCGATTTTCAATATTACTCCTAGGCCCTAATTATAAAATCTGAATCCTTTTCACTGTTTGATTGGTAAACTTGAATACAATTGTGCTCTGCTTTGCTTACACAACGAGCTAAGGTCAGGCAGCCATTGTCAGGGCAATTGGATTGACTGACCAACATTCGTATATGCCTCATACTGAGTAGTACTACTTGTGTGCTTCAGTTCTAAATACTGATTTAGTATCGAAAAACAACATCAGACTGACCTCTGGGCTTGTTGTCTAAACATGATTGTCCAGGACAGAGCAGGGCAAGCTCACCTGTTTATTTAGGAGAATCTGATGGATATTATTTTTCATATTTTACTGTTTGTTCATGGCTGCTATATTCCTTCAAATTGGCTGGTCAGTATTTGCTTCTCTGTCTCTCATCATGTATCTCTGTCAGACTAAATCAAATACAGTAAATAAATCCATGTAAAAGTGCCTCCCTGACACTTTTACATTGACGGGGGGATACAGAATTTGTCTTGGCTTTTTTTTAACGCTTTAAGTGAACCCCTCAACATATTTGTCAACAGATTGTGAAGGTTAAAAAGCACCCTGGCATATTTGAAAGATTGGCCCTCTCCTGTCTTACCACAATAACGACAGCTGAGGGGGAAAAATGCGATCTGCCCACCTCTCGGAAATGCGTGCATCTGTCACTTTTCTGCAATGTCATCTGTCTGAGTGGCAGAAACAATTAATATTAAAGGGGAAATGTCACGGGCATGTGGCAGATAAGCCGGGCCCTCAGCACACTGTCAGGTGTCTCAAATTGCCTCTCACATTTTCATTTTTCATCTGGGGGTTTGGTGGCCTTGCTGGGGTAACATAAACTTGCAGTGCACCATTCTCCAGTGCTTCACAGATAGATAGTCCCATGGAGGATCAGTGGCTAACTAACACTTTGGGGATGGAGGTTGTCTATCATGAATTCAGAGTGGAATGTGTGGCGACTGCATAGATGTGCATGTTCCTCCAGGTTCCAGAAAATCTCCAGAAAATCTACAACATAGCAGTGAAATGGAACCGTGTTGAAACTTTAAACGGTGACCATCCATGGAATCACAATTACTAATCCCAGCATTTTTCGACATTAGAAACAGAATATTATTGTAAAGATTTTAATCTCATCACATTTCTTTGTTTGCGGCACCTCCCAAGCATAATATACAATACTGTTTTCCCTTACTATAAATTAATCTGAAATATATATTTTTTTACATATCTCAGTAATTTGGCTCACTTGTTTCACAAAATCAACCTGTATATAGGCCAATCTGAAAGCCAATTACAATTACAATAATCATCAAATTAATTCACTGGAATATTCTAATTAGAATTTTATTGACTATCTATATTGATTACGGACTGCGTGATTAAAAGGAACATTTAGTTAGTGTAAATATTCCACATTGTGGATGTACAGTTTAAGTCGGAAGTTTACATACACCTTAGCCAAATACATTTCAACTCAGTTTGTCACAATTCCTGACATTTGATCCTAGTAAAGATTCCTTGTCTTAGGACAGTTAGGATCACCACTTTATTTTAAGAATGTGAAATATCAGAATAACAGTAGTGGGAATTATTTATTTCAGCTTTTATTTATTTCATCACATTCCCAGTGGGTCAGAAGTTTACATACACTCAATTAGTATTTGGTAGCATTGCCTTTAAATTGTTTAACTTGGGTCAAACATTTAGGGTAGCCTTCCACAAGCTTCCCACAATAAGTTGGGTGAATTTTGGCCCATTCCTCCTGACAGAGCTGGTGTAACCGTGTCAGGTTTGTAGGCCTCCTTGCTCGCACACGCTTTTTCAGTTCTTTTCTATAGGATTGAGGTCAGGGCTTTGTGATGGCCACTCCAATACCTTGACTTTGTGGTCCTTAAGCCATTTTGCCACAACTTTGGAAGTATGCTTGGAGTCATTGTCCATTTGGAAGACCCATTTGCGACCAAGCTTTAACTTCCTGAATGATGTCTTGAGATATTGCTTCAATATATCCACATAATTTTCCCCCCTCATGATGCTATCTATTTTGTGAAGTACACCAGTCCCTCCTGCAGCAAAGCACCCCCACAACATGATGCTGCCACCCCCATGCTTCATGGTTGGGATGGTGTTCTTCAGCTTGCAATCTTCCCCCTTTGTCCTCCAAACATAACGATGGGCATTATGGCCAAACAGTTCTATTTTTGTTTCATCAGACCAGAGGACATTACTCCAAAAAGTACGATCTTTGTCCCTATGGGCAGTTGCAAACCATAGTCTAGCTTTTTTATGGGGGTTTTGGAGCAGTGGCTTCTTCCTTGCTGAGCAGCCTTTCAGGTTATGTCGATATAGGACTCGTTTTACTGTGGATATAGATACTTTTGTACCTGTTTCCTCCAGCATCTTCACAAGGTCTTTTGCTGTTGTTCTAGGATTGATTTGCACTTTTTGCACCAAAGTATGTTCATCTCTAGGAGACAGAACGCGTCTCCTTCCTGAGCGGTATGATGGCTGCGTGGTCCCATGGTGTTTATACTTGCGTACTATTGTTTGTACAGATGAACGTGGTACCTTCAGGCATTTGGAAATTGCTCCCATGGATGAACCAGACATCTAGAGGTCTACATTTTTTCTTCTGAGGTCTTGGCTGATTTCTTTTGATTTTCCCATGATGTCAAGCAAAGAGGCACTGAGTTTGAAGGTCGGCCTTGAAATACATCCACAGGTACACCTCCAATAGACTCAATTGATGACAATAAGCCTATCAGAAGTTTCTAAAGCCATGACATCATTTTCTGGAATTGTCCAAGCTGTTTAAAGGCACAGTCAACTTAGTGTATGTAAACTTCTGACCCATTGGAATTGTGATACAGTGAGTTATAAGTGAAATAATCTGTCTGTAAACAATTGTTAGAAAAATTACTTGTGTCATGCAGAACTACTACAGTTTGTTAACAAGAAATGTGTGGAGTGGTTGAAAAACGAGGTACAATAACTCCAACCTAAGTGTATGTAAACCTCTGACTTCAACCGTAACTGTGGGAGTTAGTTCAATAATGTTGATGTTAGTATTATTCTCAATGAAAGTGAGGTGAGAGGTACAAAGAGAGAGAGAGAGAGAGAGCAATAGGAGCAGTTGACTATGCAATAGGATAAGAAAAAAATATAAAAACTGACTGTGTTCACTCAGCAGTTCGGGAGCAATGACTTGCCAGGTGAGCTTGTTTGGTAGGAGGTGAGGAGGATGGCATAGAGCAAGAGGACAGCCAGACAGTAGTGATGCAAGAGCTCACTCAAATACACCTACCCAAGAGTACTTGTCTCTGGCTGGACAGCTGTCTCAATCCCTTATTAAACACCCAGTCTATCTCATCCTATGTGTGTTTGTGTGTGTGTTTATGCCATGCATGCCTATTCGTTGCAATACTATTAAATGTGGTTAAAATACATTTAAATAATATAGACTGTATATTGGACATGGCTGATTTCCCTGTCCATTTGTGAAGATTTGGCGAGGGAGGTAGCAATGTGAGAGAGTACATTTGTCTGAGGTAATGGCCACTGTGTGTGTCTGCATGTTAACAGGCTGATGTGGTTTTTCAGTTGTCAGTCTCCTCTCCAAGGACCATTATGACAAGTGTTAGGTAACTGTCAGACTGTGCGGGAAGCACTTTACTTCTCCCAATGTGGTGTTGATTGACTTCCGTTCATTTTTTGTCTAGGAAAATACTTTCATCTGTGACAGATGACGGCTGGACGGTTATGGGGACTTTACATTATTCTATTATTATTGGGCCTTTGTGTTGCTGCCTATAGCTCATCCAAAACCACGAGACAGTGGGATAAGTGGTAGAGAGGTGGAGAGTTCTCACTTAAATGAGTGGTCACTTTCACCTATAAGGAAAGACACTACATGACATATAGGGAACAATGGTAGCTGGCGATCCATAACGGTAGATCTCTGTAGCAGTTCTCTGTGTTGCAGCTACCCCAAGCAGTCAGAGTTAAAAACCTATGGCGCACTGCAAGCTGAGGGTGAAGTGATGGAGGAGGCCTTGTTTGCCTCGCCCTCAGCTTGTATTATTGAACTTCCAAGGCTTTTTGTTTCCTTGTGGCGAAGAAGCCTGTTGGAGTTCAACCTCCCCCTTACGAAAGAGAACGTTGATTTTTGACCTGTATGTATCCATGATGACAAACTTAGGCACACACCAGAGAAAATATCATACAAAATCCTTCTTTGTATGTACAGTCCAATGAAACGAATAGAACAAAGTCAACCACCTGTCAATAGTTCCCTCTTTTTTTTCCTCTGTTTGTTCTCCCCCATATGCGATTCCTAATCATCCCCCTTCTAGCAGATGCCAACCGTAACCTTTGAGAATAGTGATGTCATCCTAACGGTCATTAGTTACAGGTCTACACAGTGCATGGCTGCTACTCTACAGAAACACTCGTATCTAACCAAGGGGTTCTGTTTTAGGTAAATTGTCAATGTCTGCTAATGTTTGAGAGAGAGAGAGAGAGAGAGAGAGAGAGAGAGAGAGAGAGAGAGAGAGAGAGAGAGAGAGAGAGAGAGAGAGAGAGAGAGAGAGAGAGAGAGAGAGAGAGAGAGAGAGAGAGAGAGAGAGAGAGAGAGAGAGAGAGAGAGAGAGAGAGAGAGAGAGAGAGAGAGAGAGAGGAGAGAGAGAGAGAGAGAGAGAGAGAGAGAGAGAGAGAGAGAGAGAGAGAGAGAGAGAGGATAGAGAGAGAGAGAGAGAGAGAGAGAGAGAGAGAGAGAGAGAGAACTTCCAACCTCACTGCGCTGGTGTACTAATGACAGTAATTATTGCTCGAACAGAGCATGTAGCTGAGTCATAGCTAGTTTTGTACACTGTATGAAAGGAAATTGTTTCTGCTTCCCTTTGGCCCCAATGAGCTGGAATGTGATCTCCAAATAATGTGTTGGGCCCATTCAACACCCCCACTTCATATACCACAGATGGCTTTTTAACCCAATGCCAATGTCCAGGTTTTAGTTTACGAATATTTGAACGTGGCGGGTTATATAAAGTATAGCAGATTGTCGGCAGTTAAATAGACTATTGAATTAATTGTATTTTTAAAGGTCGAGGTTACTCTCACAAACCTGTAAGTCGCTCTGGATAAGAGCGTCTGCTAAATGACTTAAATGTAAATGTACATTTCCATTGGATGTAAAATATTGGCTAAATGATTTATCTGCAGTAGACGGATGATCTTACAGACACTGTGTTCTGAGGTTAAGTGTATGCTTTGATTGATTCAAAACTCAGGGGAGAATCATCTGAACCTCAAGGCAAAGCAATGTCATTCGTATCACAGAGAGATATCCACTGGTACTAAAACATGGTTCAAAGATAAACAAGACAGATCCCAACAGAGTGTTGTGTAAATTTGGAGTTGGAGCAGTGTTTGCTTTTATGAGAGTAAACAAATAAATCAAATCAAATTGTATTGGTCACATACACATGGTTAGCAGATGTTTTTGCGAGTGTAGCAAAATGCGTGTACTTCCAGTTCTGACGGTGCAGTAATATCTAACAAGTAATATCTAAAGATTGCACAAAAAATACCTAATACACACAAATATAAGTAAAGGAATAGAATAAGAATATATAAATATAAATATATGGATGAGCAATGTCAGAGCAGCATAGGCTAAGATGTAATAGATACTGTAGTATACAATACAGTATATACATATGAAATGAGTAATGCAAGATATGTAAACATTATTAAAGTGGCATTATTAAAGTGACTAGTGTTCCGTTTATTAAAGTGGACAATAATTTAAAGTCTGTATGTAAGCAGCAGCCTCTCTGTGCTAGTGATGGCTGTTTAACTGTCTGATGGCCTTGCGATAGAAGCTGTTTTTCGGTCCCAGCTTTGATGCACCTGTACAGACCTCGCCTTCTGGGTGGTAGCAGGATGAACAGGCAGCGGCTTGGGTGGTTGTTGTCCTTGATGATCTTTTTGGCCTACCTGTGACTTTGGGTGCTATAGGTATCCTGGAGGGCAGGTAGTTTGCCCCCGGTGATGCGTTGTGCAGACCGCACCACCCTCTGGAGAGCCTTGCGGTTGAGGGAGGTGCAGTTGCCGTACCAGGCTGTGATAGAGCCCAACAGGATGCTCTCAATTGTGCATCTGTAAAAGTTTGTGAGGGTTTTGGTTGACAAGCCACATTTTTTTCAGCCACCTGAGGTTGAAGAGGCGCTGTTGCGCCTTCTTCACCACACTGTCTGTGTGGGTGTACCATTTCAGTTTGTCAGTGATTTGTATGCCGAGGAACTTAAAACTTTCCACCTTCTCCACTGCTGTTCCGTCGATGTGGATAGGGGGGTGCTCCCTCTGCTGTTTCCTGATGTCCACGATCATGTCCTTTGTGTTGTTGAAGTTGAGTGAGAGGTTATTTTCCTGACACCACACTCCGAGAGCCCTCACCTCCTCCCTGTAAGCTGTCTCGTCGTTGTTGGTAATCAAGCCTAATACTGTTATATCGTCTGCAAACTTGACGATTGAGTTGGAGGCTTGCATGGCCATGCAGTCATGGGTGAACAGGGAGAACAGGAGGGGGCTGAGCAAGCACCCTTGTGGGTCCCCAGTGTTGAGGATCAGCAAAGTGGAGATGTTGTTTCCTACCTTCACCACCTGGGGGCGGCCTGTCAGAAAGTCCAGGACCCAATTGCACAGGGTGGGGTTGAGACCCAGGGCCTCAAGCTAAATGACGAGCTTGGAGGGTACTATGGTGTTGAATGCTGAGCTATAGTCAATGAACAGCGTTCTAACATACGTAGGTATTCCTGTTGTCCAGATGGGATAAGGCAGTGTGCAGTGTGATGGCGATTGCATCGTCTGTGGACCTATTTGGGCGGTAAGCAAATTGAAGTGGGTCTAGGGTGACATGTAAGGTGAAGGTTATATGATCCTTGACTAGTCTCTCAAAGCCACTACATGATGACAGAATTGAGTGTTACGGGGTGATAGTCATTTAGTTCAGTAATCTTTGCATTCTTGGGTACAGGAACAATGGTAGCCATCTTGAAGCATGGGTGGACCCCAGACTGGGATAGGGAGAGATTCAATATGTCCGTAAACACACCAGCCAGCTTGTCTGCGCATGCTCTGAGGACGCGTCTAGGGATGTCGTCAAGCCCACAGTCCTTGGTAGCGGGCCGCGTCGGTGGCACTGTATTATCCTCAAAGCGGGCAAAGAAGGTGATTAGTTTGTCTGGAAGCAAGACGCTGGTGTCCGCGATGTGGCAGGTTGTCCTTTTGTAGTCCGTGATTATCTGTAGACCCTGCCACATACGTCTCGTGTCTGAACCGTTGAATTGCGACTCCACTTTGTGTCTATACTGAAATTTTGCTTGTTTTATTTCCTTGCGGAGGGATTGCCTACTCTGTTTGTATTCTGCCATATTCTCAGCCGCCTTGCCATGGTTAAATGCAGTGGTACGCGCTCTCAGTTATGCGCGAATGCTGCCATCTATCCACTGTTTCTGGTTAGGTTAGGTTTTAATAGACACAGTGGGTACAACATCTCCTATCCACTTCCCTAGAAACTCACTCACCGAATCAGTGTATACGTCATATTGTTCTCTGAGGCTACCCGGGACATATCCCAATGATCAAAACAATCTTGATGCGTGGATTCCAATTGGTCAGAAAAGCATTGAATAGTCTTAGCACGGGTACTTCCTGTTTGAGTTTCTGCCTATAGGAAGGGATGAGTAAAATGGAGTCATGGTCAGATTTGCCAAAAGGAGGGTGGAGGAGGGCCTTGTATGCATCGCGGAAGTTAGAGTAACAATGGTCCAGTGTTTTTCCAGCGCGAGTGCCTCAGTCGAAATGCTGATAAAATTTAGGTAGCCTTTTTCTCAAAGTTGCTTTGTTAAAATCCCCAGCTACAATAAATGCAGCCTCAGGATATATGGTTTCCAGTTTGCACAAAGTTCAGTGAAGTTCCTTGAGGGCCGTCGTGGTATCAGGTTGAGGGGGGATATATACGGCTGTGACAATAACGAAGAGAATTCTCTTGGGAGATAATACAGTTGGCATTTGATTGTGAGGAATTCTAGGTCAGGTGATCAAAAGGACTTGAGTTCCTGTATGTTGTTACAATTACACCATGAGTCGTTAATCATGAAACATATATCCCCGCCATTCTTCTTCCCGGAGAGATGTTTATTCCTGTCGGCGTGATGCACTGAGAATCCAGGTGGCTGTACCGACTCCGACAGCATATCCCGAGAGAGCCATGTTTCCGTGAAAGAGAGTATGCTACAATCCCTGGTGTCTCTATTCTCTTATGTAGTGCTTACAGGAGGGGGATTAGTGTGGATTGAGTAATGCCTTTGTGTTATATCTTTGATGACTGCTGTGTTAACGTGTGGAGTGAGGAGAAGTCCTAGGAGAAGTTCTCAGGTTTTAGCTGATTCGTGTGGGTTTATTCATTTTGTTATTTTCATGGCTTTTATTCGACCTTTGTATTTAACATAACTTTACCTGCATTCCATCTACAATGAACACATACTTTAACTGTCTGAGTAGGAGAGTGTCTGATAAAGATTACCATATATGACACAGGGTGAACCAATTGGTTTAATGTAGTTAAAGGTGAGGTGGGGTGCGTCACGGGGGGCAGGGTGACTGACAGGGGTCGTCAGAGCCGGCTGTCTCCAGATAGCCTCAAATAAACACCTGTCATTTGTATCCTTGGTGAGGAGGGTCAGATAAGATGCCCTGTCCAGATGCTGTCCATCACTACAGCCAATCTACTCAATGACCATGGAAGACAGAGAGAGTGCAGATCGGACAGAGAGAGATTTTAAAGGGCAAAGGAAGAGAAATGTGGCAAAAATAAAATGGGGGTGGGACACAAAAGAACAGATAGAGTTTACAAAGAGGCACAGAGCCAGAGACATAAACAGAGAGCGGCTGGAGGGACATGAGAGGTTGAAACTATAGAAGTGGAATGAGGGAGAGACAAGGGGAATTGATGCGAAGATTAGAGCCAATCAGCAAATCAACAAATCAGCGCAGTACGGAGAAAGACATTTGGTCTAACGCTTTCTCACTCACGCCATTTTGTCCTGAATTCACTGCAGTTCTGTTTGGGATTAAGACAGCTGGCCTGGCTCCGGGTGAGTCTTGTAAGTCACTGTTAAGCACGTGTATTGCCCTGTTTGCGTGTGGTAGAGTTCATGTCTTTGAGTTGATGCTGTGTCTTTGGGCTGGGGGATGATGGAAACGTTGGTGTGTGGATGTGTAGTGGGGCATGGCCCGGGGAAGACACGAGAATGGTAAAACAGACTGCTGTTTCACACTGTATCTGTCACAGAAACTCCAGCCTAGTTAAACATTGACTCATTACGCTTGTTTCTGTGTGTGTGTGTGTGTGTGTGTGTGTGTGTGTGTGTGTGTGTGTGTGTGTGATCTGAAAAATCCATCTGGGCTGATTTTTGTTTGTTCGGTGTCTGTTTTTCGGGCAACCGTG
Source organism: Salvelinus fontinalis (assembly GCF_029448725.1). Classification (NCBI taxonomy): domain Eukaryota; kingdom Metazoa; phylum Chordata; class Actinopteri; order Salmoniformes; family Salmonidae; genus Salvelinus; species Salvelinus fontinalis. The sequence goes on from NC_074668.1 coordinate 63,622,230, forward strand.
CGTGTCCATATATGCACATGTGTGTGTAAACGAGCATGTGTGCTCGTGTGAGAAAGTGTGCGTGTGTCGTAATGAACCAGCTTTTAGCCAGCAGTTGCTCTACTGCTCAAACAGGAAATGAAACGTGTCAAACAGGGATAAGGAGCTATATCCAAGGGCGACTATTCCTCATAGCCAGGTTCTACCCCGGGATGTCTCCCACCTTTCCTGTACAAAACCATCAGCATAAATAGATGCCGCCATTTCATCTACTCAAAGGTAGCCAGGCAATGTGGATGAAACTCTCACCTCTATCTCACCTTTATCTGCAAGTGGCAGCAGAAGCGTGAACAAAAGTCGATTTGAGATTTTCTGCGACTGACATTTTGTCAGCCATAATTGTGTGAAATATGGCCCAGGTAATACAGAATTCTACTCCTGGCAGGAAGTTAATAGCTATCATGAGCTACTGTGAGCTTCCTTTATTCTGGAGGATCCCCCATTGTTCCCATTCACCACAGCCAGGCATCCATGGTACTGTCTTAACACTGTATCTCTCCTCAGTTTCTGTGTGCAGGTTTGATTTGAAGCACAGAGACATTTCCACTGACCTTTCTACCCCCTCTGGTTTTCTTTGTCTGGACAGGTTCTGGAGCCATTACCACCACTGACCCGTTCCTCTTCATCACTCTCCTGATCCTGCATAAGCTCCTCCCCTCCCTGTTTGCCCAGTAAGAGACTTCAACCAAACGACGACCCGAAGGTTTTTACTTTATGTACCAAACAACGAAAGGGAAATATATATAGATGTAAACCGTTATGGCACATCACTGAGGATGAGGAAACGAATGGCAATGAAAGGAGAAGAACGGACTGATGACATAAGGACTGAATGAAAGAAAAGGAGGAGACGGTGGTCTTCTGACTGGGACTAATAGAGGACACGTCTAAGAACTGGAATCATATGGATTGTATGAGAAGCATGAAACAAGGAATCTATGTGAATAGGAACTTCACCTCTGTGTCATACACACAACCGACATCCACTAAACGCTGCATCCAGTTTCCAAATAGTATCTGCCGTGCTTCATGCATGGCTGTTCTTATTTATTTTCGGGTGGATATGTTTTTATGTTTTATTTTCTATTTGTATTATATTTTCAGTTCTATGGATTTTATTTGGAATTCATTTTTCAGGATTTTGAAATTATTTTGATCATATCTGCTTTTGGTTGTTTTTATTTTTTGTATTCTAAAAGAGATCCACTCCTCATGTTTGTTCAAGTTGATTTGCATGAGCTGTTGAACAGAAACCCATCATGTTTGTTCACAGACATCAAAGATGGGGCTTTTTTAAATGTTTGGTTCATTCATGGAGACTGTGAGCCTAAGTAGTTATGTTGCCTCTCGCTCTCTCGCTCTCTCTCTCTCTCTCTCTCTCTCTCTCTCTCTCTCTCTCTCTCTCTCTCTCTCTCTCTCTCTCTCTCTCTCTCTATCTCTCTCTCTCTCTCTCTCTCTCTCGCTCTCTCTCTCTCAAGCGTTGTTTCATGATGTAAACAAATATGACCTTATATATTTTGATTAAATAAGGCACACATTACCATAGTTGTTGTTAGTCACCTTCAATAATGTTTATTTTTATTAAAGATATGGTGGTCAAAGGTAAGACATTCATTTATAAAATCAACAAAAAAAAAACGTATTGGTATGTTGCCAACACCAGTTGAAATAAAAGTTGTTGTTTTTTTAAATAAAAATTGACATCAAAGGCGTTATATGTGAACATTGAATCTATGGCGCTTTCTTTGACCATACAGGAAGCCATGTCTTAGTGCTCTCTAAAGTATATGGTTGACCCATATCATGAGATGAATCTTTCCATGAACTAGAGTTGAATTAGGCAGGTAGGTCACTGTCCAGACAGATCTTTCTTGCCAGTGCCACACGCACTAATGTCTAATGAAGCGCCTGCGTGCATCCCTGTCCAAGTGTATCTCCAAAGTCAGTTGCAGAACCAGTGTCTGAGCTCTATTGAATCCATGGGAGATATGTGACAGCTGAGCAGCTGTTGATCCTGGCAAAGCAGACGCAAGGTACCACTTGAGCGCCCACGTTGTAGACTGAGGGTCGCAACGCAGTCCCCTGGGAGTAGTGAGCTGTGATGTAGTCTTTCCGGCAGGATAGGCACACATTCAGCGGAAGAATTCTTGCTCGTTTAAGCATGTCTAACTAACCAACCAAAAAAAAGGAGCACGATACGCCACTACAGTTCATTTCATTAGTCGAATGTGCATCCCAGGGAAGAGCAACGGAAACTCCCTACCTAGTCTCCTCTTGTTGTCTGTTTCAAGATCTTTCGTCGTTTATCAGTTTATCACATTAATATTGGTGGAGAATGGGAAGACTGGATCCACTTTGAACTTTAGTTTAGTTAGTCCTTTGGTCTCAATAGATGCCTTGCAGACATGATATAAACACAAACAGAATTCTCATCGCAAGTGTTAAATGTCAACATCTTTGAACATTCGGTAGTTTATTATCTTTCCCTGAAACTATCGTTGTGATTCCCTCTTGTGTACGGACTGCATTTGTCCCGAAAATGAATATCACCACAAAATACTAAACAGGTCAGATAGTTAAAAGCAAACAGCAGCAAAGTGGCAGCAACATTAAAACATTTTCGGTTATGTTTCAGTGCCTTTTTAGGGCCTGTTTGCCCATCAAATTAATGGGTGTTTGACAAGGGCATTTAAATGTGTTACACAACATCCGACAAGAATACATTTTATGGCTCCCTCTCGCCCTCTAAAGCCAGTCTTATAACCAATGGCCGAGGTGGACAATGACATCCAGGGTATTGGGTGCGTATTAGGACGTTTGGCCACATCTCGTTTGCGTAATACATTACCGCGTTCTGGCAGTCAACAAAGAGCCCAATGATTATTCCTCGTCAGTGTCTGATTAATTCTGGCGCACACCCCTCCCCTGCCGTTATAGATGGACTGCATTAAAGTGACAAAGCCAAGTGAGAGTAAAGGAGATACTCTCCTGCTCTGTGGATTGTATCAGGAAATAAAACGTTGGCTTAGTGCTGCACAGAGAAAAGCACATGACAAATGTGAGAATATCTTACATAAAAAATAGTTAGCCTCCTTTTTTCTCTGAAGATACTTATTGAGGAACTAACAAGCTGTTTCTGCCTTAGTTAGGCCGGACTAAGAATGCACTTGAATCAGCAATGGGGCCATTAGGCCTTCTCTTGTTCTACTGGAGCACAACATCAGTCTGGTTTATATAAGACCTATAAATATATAATTTGCCGCGTTTACTGGCTCACCGAGAGGTCGAAGTATTACCTTCACCATAATCCAGACTTTACGACAACAAAAAAAAAAAGATCAGCCAAAACTAGAAAAAGAAACGCATTATAAACATGTCTTTTCATTTACAGTATTGGAGCATGGCAGAACATTTAAGGTCAGGGTGAGAACACATAATCCATATCCTGTGGTGTGAGAGTAAGGTCAAAGTCGTTACAAGGAGTGGCTAGAACAACAATTCGCCACCAACAACTGTTCGTCTGTCTGGAAGATATCCAGCAGATCAACAACTACAAATAAAAGACCCCCCCAGGCACCAGGCAACCCTCTACTACCAAACCAGCTGAACTAGTTCTACTGTCGTTTTGAAACACAAAAGGGCCCTCTGCCATCTAGCCCCTCAGCTGACAAAACCCTCAGCCATTAAGACTCTACCCCCCCACCCTGCCCCCATCCCATCTTGTATTATCCAAATGCTAATGCTTTCTTATCTTTTCTTATTTCTTATTGTTGTTGCATTGTCGAGAAGGAACCTGCAAGTAAGCATTTCATTGGACGATGTATACCATGTGTATCCCGTACATATGACTAATAAAACATGAAACTTAAAACCATCTACTCCCTATCCCTACCCCCTCCTGACTACACTCTCCCCTGCCATCCCCTCCTTCACTCCCACCCCCCTTTTAACCCCCTCCTCCCTTCCACCCCCCTCCTCCCTCCGCCCTAGGTCTGTGGACGGTGCCGTCAACATGGGCCTTCACTACATCCACCAACACCTCGACAACCCAAGGACATACGTGACGATATTGTTTGTGGACTTTAGCTCGGCCTTCAACACAATCATTCAGGACCTGCTACAGCACAAACGTACCCAGCTGAACGTATCTGGCTACAGGCAGGTGGATCACTGACAGGACACAGCACATAAAGCTGGGGAAACATATTTCAGATTCCGCAGGGTTGCGTGCTCTCCTCCCTCCTCTACTCACTCTACACCAATGATTGCACCTCCAACGACGCAATGTCAAACTGCTCAAGTTTTCTGACGACCCCCCCGGTCGGTCTCATCTGTGACGGTGTATCATCTCATGACCGCCTGGTGACCGCCTGGTGACCGCCTGGTGCAGTCGCAACAACCTAGAACTAATCACAGTCAAAACCATGGAGAAGGTGGTTGACTACAGGAAATGATCCCCACCATCTCTCCCCCTTAAGATGAATGGCTCAGCCGTCAGCACGGCCAAGTCATTCAAATTCCTGGAGACCATCATCTCCCACGACCTCAAGTGTGAGGACAACATCACGGCGGTCACCGTGAATGCTCGACAGAGGATGTACTATCTGCGCCTGCTGAAGGAACTCAAACTCTCTCCATCAATTCTGGTTCGGTTCTACAGAGCCAGTTGATCCTCACCTCTTCTACCACCGTGTGGTTTGGGTCTGCGTCTGCCCGCTGCAAGGGCAAACTGCAGTGCATCGTCTGGTCTGCAGAGAAGGTCATCGGTTGTCACCTGCCTCCATCAAGGACGTGTACATCAACAGGACAAGGAAACGTGTAGGAAAGATCATTGCCCGACCCTGCCCACCCCATCTTTCAAAGACTCCCCTCTGGCATACGGTTTAGGTCAATCTGACCAAAACCACCTAAACAGTTTCTTCCCCCATGCTGTGGCCCTCATCAACCCACCATCAGGCTCATAGGAATTAAGTGACTGCCTCAAATATGAATCTGCACTATACTGCATTGGCACTAGGTACACCTCCGCACAGCACTGTATATATTTGTCCCAGCAGTATCCCTCCCCCTGTATATTTAAGCAATGCAGTACGAGGGAGTGTGGTATATGAGAAATATACCACAGCTAAGTGCTGTTCTTAGGCAGGACAAAAACCGGAGTGCCTAGATTCAGCCCTATATTGGTCATATACCACAAACCCCCGAGGTGCCTTATTGCTATATAAAAACTGGTTACCAACGTAATTAGAGCAGTAAAAATAAATGTTTTGTCATAACCGTGGTATACGGTCTGATATACCACGGCTGTCAGCCAATCAGCATTCAGGGCTCGAACCATCCAGTTTATAAATAGATATACCCTCTGTAAATTGTGTATTCGCATTCTAGTCAGTCTATACTCCAGAGTTTTATGTTTTATGGTTACTGTTTCGATACTCTATATTCTGTATGATGTCTATGTGGACTTGTGTATGTATTCTGTTTGTATATTGGGGCGGCAGGGTAGCCTAGTGGTTAGAGCGTTGGACTAGTAACCGGAAGGTTGCAAGTTCAAATCCTCGAGCTGACAAGGTACAAATCTGTCGTTCTGCCCCTGAACAGGCAGTTAACCCACTGTTCCTAGGCCGTCATTGAAAATAAGAATTTGTTCTTAACTGACTTGCCTAGTTAAATAAATAAAAATATTGTCTATTGCCGGCGGCACCTTCTCACCAAGGCAAATTCGAGATATGTATAAAGGTGATTCTGATTCTGATGTGCAATGTGGTCACCAGCTGTTTTAGAAATGTACACATCTGGAGAATTCCCTGACTATGCCGCGCAGGATGAGCACTGTGATGCAGAGGATAGAGACATGTCAGAAGTTGATAATTTAAATGCAACGGGAATGAATGAGCTAGATAGACCTCAGAATGCTGCCTGGGGCATTACATAAAGTTTATTTCTCCCCTTAGCCCGTTCTTAGATTTATCATCAACCAGAGCATACTGCAGCAGACTGGCAAAGAGAGAACAGCAGAATCATGATCATATTTTCAGTCATCCTGAAATCAAGGGCTACTGATAACTGTCAAACTTGTACAAGGCTGTGTGTGTGTGTGTGTGTGTGTGTGTGTGTGTGTGTGTGTGTGTGTGTGTGTGTGTGTGTGTGTGTGTGTGTGTGTGTGTGTGTGTGTGTGTGTGTGTGTGTGTGTGTGTGTGTGTGTGTGTGTGTGTGTGTACATAATAATGCTTCACCTGAAACATTCAATGTTGAGATGAAGTATTCTTGTTCCAATCTATGCCTCTCTGATAAAGCAGGGAGCCAATTAAAAAGGCATGGTCAACAGTGGAAGAAGCACAGTGGCAGTAGGGCATTAACACAACATTTTAGCCTTCATGTAAGGCAGACAACCTCCCCAGTGACAGTGTCTAAACCATGGCCAAACTTACACAGCCTTTTCAGGCCCAGCCATGCTACAGCAGAACCCAATCCTGAACAGACACTGATGCTACCTGACACTCTCTGAGGATTGTCTGCACCTCAGCCCACAACACCGTGTCTCCTGCTAGCAGGCCAGGGAACAAGACAGCAGAGAAGATTGGTGGACAGCAGGTGCTGCCCTTCACTTAGATAGACTATTCTCATTTACAATGCTTTAGGCTCTCCTGTAAACCTGGCAAACATTACTTTATCCACTATCAGTAGGGTCGGCTATATTGTTGTGTAGAATTACTGACCACAAATTTAATGGAAGGTTGTTGTTGTGAAAACGCTACTCGTGACCTCATGAGGCAACCTGGTCTCAGAACATTTCCTATTATTCTGTTTGTAAATCTGAGGCACTTCATTTAGTATGATATGTTACGTTTCGTATGGTATGTACCAGGTTGTGGCTATCCATTACCCATGTTGTATGATATGTTGCGAATTACAATTCATTTTCAATGTTATGAATTTGCAAACCGTACAGTATGTTACGAATTTGCGAAATGTAAAATATGTTAGGAATTTTATCTAGGTGGCTAATGTTAGCTAGCTGGCTAACATTAGCTAGGCTAGGGGTTAGGGTTAAGAGTTAAGTTTAGGAGTTAGATTAAAGGGTTAAGGTTAGGGTTAGGGGAAGGGTTAGCTAACATGCTAAATACTGTAGTTGCAAAGTAGCTAAAACGCTAAAGTTGTCCGTGATGAGATTCAAACTCGCAACCTTCAGGTTGCTAGACGTTCACTTTACATGCCCAATCATCCAACCTGACCAACCACCCTACTTTCGTTTTTTTCTCAAGTAAGGGAGCCCCCCCCCCCCCCCCTCTGTTTTATATATGAATATATATACGTAAATATATATGACAAATATATATATATATTTTAAGTAAGAGTTATCATGACTTAGTTTTTTTTGGTATGTAACCATATCAAACGTAGCATATCATACTAAATTGAATGTCTCAGATTTACGTTTAATATGTTACGTCTAGACCAGGCTGCATGAGGACATAGAGGACAACAGATAAACAGACACGTTTTGCAGTGATTGAGAGGAGGTGGTGGAGGGAAGTTTTTTTTTTTAAGCACAGATACTGATATCACTGAACATCTGGCAGCTCAGCCCAACGGGGAGCTGGTGACATTGAAAGACAGATCCTTGACTAAATCTCCACAAGCTGATTGGATTGCAGCAGGTTAAACAGGGACAGACGGACAGAAAGCAAAATGGTTCATAAACAGTTCTCTCTGAAAAATAATTGGACAGTATAGGCCAGATCATTCAGCTTATAATTTACATGAAAAAAAATGTCTGTTCATCTTGTGCATGCTCTATTTGAAACATATGGCACATCATGTATTTAAACATAACTTTAATATCCTTAACATCAATTATATTGCACTGAAAAAGAACTAAACAAGTGACTAATCCTCCAATGGTGCCACCTCCCCCTCTGCAAACTCACATGCATACATTGAGTAGGATGTGTGGATTGTGTGGATTATGTGTAGGTGGGTATTTGAGACAAATCTAATGCAATTGTCTTATTGAATGCAAGCCATGGAAATTGCTTTCTCTTTACTAAAAACCTCCCTCTCTTAGTTCCTTCTTGTCTTTTTCTCCTCCTCCGCCCCCAGCCCTTTATAAATCATACCAGCAGTACACTGGGACCATGGTAGCTACATTGTATAATTAATTCCAAACCTGCGGGGTTTTTGCACTTGTTATTACACATGACATTGGGCTAGTGGAGATTATAAACGTCCTTCTTAGGAAGAGACAGGGGGCTTAAGCCTGATGCATGGTGTGTAGGCTTTTATTTGTCATGAGTTGCTCAGTGGAATTATTTTCATTATTTGATTATTTACCTTCTGTAGCTCACTGCCCTAATTACATACATTTGTGCTGGAATTTACTGTGGAAATATCTGAACCAGAACCAACTAAAATACATCTCTGAACAATAGCTATAATTTAGAAAAATCATTTTGAAAGTAATTGTAATACCATTAGAAGGCAAGCATGGGGCATTACACACATACTATAAATACATGGTGTACCGAGTACGTGCACTCTACTTCAGATTAAAAAAAAAAACAGAACTCAAAAAACCTAGGAAAGTCTTATATCTCTGCCAAAATGATGACTCCACTGTGCAGCCTCTTGATTGCTGAGTGGATTGAGGAGGGTGATTAGGAACTGCCCATGGTCCTGCACGTGTTCTGGGAACTGCTGCAGGAGTGCGTGTCAATGATCACTGTCCGTGGTGCTGAATATGTTGAGAGAGCTGCTGCAGCGCTGGATTCTCACTGCAGCTGTCCGTGGTCCTGAACCTTTGGGGGAAAACCATAAGAAATGTTCCTGCTAAACTCAAATGTGCATGCAGCCCTATTTCTCCTGCCACTACCTCAGATTCACAATGGTGGCTGAGCTATAAGGGTTGGTCTATTTATAGATCCACACTTTATCGTTTTTTAAATATATTCTTCCTGGCGACTCATTTAAAAACTTATCCTCTTAAACTCTAAGCAGGTAAAGTGTAGATTCAGGATTGCTGTAATCCAACAGTTGTCACAGATTTGTTTTTAGTTGATTTGCATGCATTCAACTTTTTTCTGAGAGATGTGTAGATTTGCAAGCAATATCCGTAATACAATTGTTTTGCGCTACACATTCCTAGCTGTTAGAGATTGCCAGCGTTGATAGGTCCATTCTGTATCAAATGTCAATTTCAACCCCCACACTAGCCCTGGAACACATTTAATAGGACACAAATATGTACACACTGTCAGGTACACAGACACACCGCCCAAATGCCTGTCACATTAAATGACCGAACCAAGACAAATCTCACCACTGAAGAAGGCGAGGTCACGAATCTCAATCTCCAGCACCAATATCTTTCCCTGCATTTATGTTTATGCAATGCTTTGTCTTTATGTAGTCGAGCACATCAGTTCTGGCAGGTCTGTAGAGTGTTAAATTATTTCAAATACAACACTTGTCTCCCAGACCCCAAGTTCAAGGCGAAAGTGAAGCGAATGAAACAAGTAGCACTTTTATAAAGAAAAAGAGACTGCCTGGCTTGCTCTCCATTTTACCCTCAAGCCATATTTTGCTAAGTGATAATAAAATATAGATACATATTAATGACGATCGACATGAAACCTTTAATTGGTTGTTGAGGATCTACTGTTATTACCCAATCGTTAGAGGGCTTTTAGAGCTTCCCATCTCTCGCTGAGTGATGTTTTACCTAAAGTACATTGGTGATTTATGAGGCAAATCCCTGCGGAGCTACGGAACAATGGCGAGAGAGGGAAAACTATGAAAGAACTCAGTGGAGTGATTGAGAGTGACAGACGCAACATAGCTACAGATATACTTTACACTCCTCAGTGTAACGGCTTTCGTCGGTGGAAGAAGGATCGGACCAAAGCGCAGCGTGATATGAATACATCTTCTATTTATTATAACGAAGAACACTTAACCAAACTTTACAAAACAACAAAAGTGAAAACCAAAACAGTTATATCTGGTGCAGACACACAAAGACTGAAGACACACAACCACCCACAAAACACAATAGAACACAGGCTACCTAAATATGGTTCCCAATCAGAGACAATGACTAACACCTGCCTCTGATTGAGAACCATATCAGGCCAAACGAGAATCCCCACATAGAAACAGAAAACATAGATAATACCCACCCAACTCATGCCCTGACCACACTAAAACAAAGAAAATACAAAAGAACTATGGTCAGAACGTGACACTCAGCTCTTAAACATAACATCCGTTTTTATTGTGTGGTGGGATAAAGTACAGGATGGAATGGTAAAGTGCACAAATTTACATAAACTGTCTATTGAGGAAACAATAGGTTTTCTGGGAGTGGGCTATAAGAAGACCTTGCTGACCTGCATTACATAAGTAAATGAAAGCTTTTGAGTCAGTCCAAGAGAATAAATAAGGCTGTCTGTTTATATGAAAATGATTGCATGTCCATGTTATCTGGAGAGACCTAAGGTCTGACTGGGCTTTAAGTGTTGTTTTGCAAACATCCTAAGATGACAAGAGGCTTTTCAGCCAGTTCTATTCTGTTTGCCATTCACATTATCGAAGACATTGAAAATAGAGACATGATCAAGAGGGTCATTTTTATCTCCAATGCTATAAAATAACCTTCTCTCCTAAACGCAACCATTGTGACGGTCACATCAAGCAGGTTCAAATCAAATTAAACGTTATTTGTCACATGCGCCGAATACAGCAGCTGTAGACCGTGAAATGCTTACTTACAAGCCCTTAACCAACAAAGTAGTTCAAGAAAGAGTTAAGAAAATATTTACCAAATAAACTAAAGTAAAAAAAGAACGTGTCAATGTGCGGGGGTACAGGTTAGTCGAGGTAATTTGTACATGTAGGTAGGGGTAAAGTGACTATGCATTGATAATAAACAGTGAGAAGCAGCCAATGGGGGAGGTGGGTCAAAGTAAATTGTCGGGTTAGGTGAAAGCTTACAGAATGATGAGGAGAAGGAGGAGGAGGAAGACGACGAGAGGCGGAAGAGGAGGATAAGAGGTGGTGGTGGAGAAGCAGTAGGAGGAGAAGGAGGAGGAAGACATGCCACGGAAGGACATTGGAGTCATTATTGCCAGACAAATGGGACAGGTTCCACCATGAATCCTTAACAGCCCCACTCTCCCTGTCCGTGGGGACAAGGATGTCTCGCAGCAAAGTTATCTTTGTCCAATTCTTTCACGATGCTCTCCTCCCTCTTTTCCCTGTTGAATGTGTACTCGTATGTAGTTGTAGTTCATCTTTTCTCTTACAGTAGTTCACAGATAACCACAGATAAAAATGTTTTTGATTTTCTTTCTGAAAATATCTCTGAGTGCTAGTTTTGGTATATCTCTCCTCTTTGGTTGTATGTAACCATCATAAAGTTTGAATAAAATATTTGCATGTAATTTAGCTAGTTGATCACCATTTTCCACGTTTCATTGGTCTCAGCTCACTATTCTGTGAAATCGTTTGGAAATGCTCGGGATGGAGAAGAGAGGAACCCTTCTAACACCAGACTGTCACGCCTTGTCATGTGATTGGGGAGGATAATATTAATTACAGAAAACAATTGAAGCAGTCAAGTTCAGAGAGCCTGTGTGAGTGCTGTGGACCATGCAGCACACGTTTATGACTTCAACAGGTTGCATACTAACTGGCCCGGTTGTGCATGTGCATGGCAGACTGGCTCCCGGGGGCACTCAGCCACACAGCCCAACAGAACCAGATCCTACTGGGATTGTGGAGCGCAACCCAATCTCAGACCTGTTAAAGGTTCATTAGAGCTCACTTACGTCTTGTTTCTTTCCCTCTGCTTCTCCCCTATCATCTGGCTAAACCCCCTCTCTCACTCTCTAACTATGCCTGCTAGCCTCACCGCCTCCCATTTACCCTGACGCCCTGCCTCCACCTCATCTCAGAAAGACGTCTCACTGTCTCCTCCTCTTCATCCAGTCTAATAGTGCTGCTTATCTAAGGAACCTGATGCCAAACCACCTAAGCATTTAATGAGGTATTTAATTAAGAGGCCATTCATTTATTTCAATTTTTATGCATTCGTTAAAACCGTAAGCTGGCTGAAGGCTTTCAACAAATCCTGTTTTAATTCTGTTTAGACCCTAAACTGAGTTTGTTTCATCTCTCAGACAGAAGTAGTGCTGAGTAAACCCACTGTTCTACTACTCTCATCTCATGAACGAGCAGATCAGACAATGTCAGGGGATACATGAACCAAATACCCGAACGTCAGAAACAATGGGACCTCCCCGGACTTACTCTGATATCAATGGACAGTGAACTATCTCTTACTTGATGCACCATGTCATGCAAAAGGGACATTTACCCGGGCATCAACTCATGCTCCATTTGTTTCCCCCATCTGGCAGCCATAAAGTTTTGAGTAATGCCAATGCTGGGCAGCACTGGCATGTGTCACTCACTACAGTCAGTGTAATTGGGCCAGCCCCTCTACTCCCAGAGCGAGAGAAAGAGAGAGCGAGAGAGCGAGAGAGAGAAAGAGAGAGAGAGAAAAAGAGAGAGAGAAATATAGATAAAGAGAGAAATATAGATAAAGAGAGAGAGAGAGAGAGAGAGAGAGAGAGAGAGAGAGAGAGAGAGAGAGAAAGAGAGAGAGAGAGAGAGAGAGAGAGAGAGAGAGAGAGAGAGAGAGAGAGAGAAAGAGAGAGAAAAAGAGAGAGAGAAAGATAGATAAAGAGAGAGAGAGAGAGAAATATAGATAAAGAGAGAGAGAGAGAGAAATATAGATAAAGAGAGAGAGAGAGAGAAATATAGATAGAGAGAGAGAGAGAGAGAAATATAGATAGAGAGAGAGAGAGAGAGAAATATAGATAGAGAGAGAGAGAGAGAGAGATATAGATAGAGAGAGAGAGAGAGAGAGAGAGAGAGAGAAATATAGATAGAGAGAGAGAGAGAGAGAGAGAGAGAGAGAGAGAGAGAGAGAGAGAGAGAGAGAGAGAGAGAGAGAGAGAGAGAGAGAGAGAGAGAGAGAGAGAGAGAGAGAGAGAGAGAGAGAGAGAGAGAGAGAGAGAGAGAGAGAGAGAGAGAGAGAGAGAGAGAGACTGGCTAACCTCGGTTTCCCTGATGCTACCAGCGAGAAATTTAAAAGCCCATTTGGCGAGATTGCCTCGTCCATTACATCCACAGTTCTAATGATGGAGGCGTTTTAGCTCCACTAACAGAGCTGTGTCATTGGAATGCCTCTAAGAGTCACGGTAAGTGATAATTCCTTCTGTTTTTTCTTCTTGTTAGAGGCTTGCCAGTGGAACAACAAAGGCATTCAGTGCTGCCTGGTGTCGCCCACAGCATTTTCGATTAGTTATCAGCTTGCCCATTACTGTGATTATGACAGTGAGAGGGCCAGCGGCTGAGCCATACAATCACAGGTGCAAATTAAGTCCTTGCAGTGGTCGCCAATCACAAGACTGTCAGAACTGCTGGAAGAAACTCTCTGAGTACTCCATAACACTCATTGATTTTATGATGACTGAAATGTCCAATCGTTAAAGATGCCCTTCCCTCACAGAGCCATATCCTTATCTGGATCCATACACTCAAGTGGGCCATCCTTAAGACCTTCGCAATATGATAGTGTTACTGCCAAAAGGATAGGACTGAGAAGACACACAATCACAGCTACACACAGATGTATCCACAACACCAACATACAAGAGTAGAGAAATGTATTGCATAAATGCACCATAAAAATGTACTTAACTCCAATGAGTAGACCTACACGTGCACACAAACTCACACACATGCACTCACACACTCTCACCCTCTCACACAAAGCTAATCCACACTGTACGCTGACACAGTGCAGATTGATGGGAGAAAGGATGCAGTAAATTAGCTGGCGATTTGCAAAACGGAAACACCAAACTGTTCCCTGCGCCAAACTGTCCCCTACGGCTCTTTTCTGCTGAAGCCATTCAGAAGTCCTGTTTCACTCATTTCTAGTTGAATTGCTGTCCACTTTACATAAAGTACAGCCTGGAAACTGCTTCTGAGAAAAGGACCCTACAGAGACAACGGACCAAGAGGAGACCAGCTTGACAGGTGGACACTCTATTTGAATTTGGCCTGTCCTACATCACTTAAAGGTCCAGAAAATATAGGTGGCGCTTTGCTTTTGGGATGTTCATGACCTCAGTGTAGGTCCTCGCCGCATTAGATAATATAAGGCACATTTACCTGAAGAAACTAGTGTATGTTCAGGTATTATTTTTCTCTTCATGCTCTTTCGTCATATTGTTTTGGGAAGAATTCTGAATTCTGCTTAAGGAGGCTGGTGGTGGTGACTGAATCCTAGTCATGACCACAGGGCAGTTGTGAATCGGGAGAGAGATGAGAGGGAGTAGCTATTCAGATAGTAATCCCATTTCCTGTCATTACCCTGTTGTGCCTGCCTGGAGTCTCTGGCCTCTGCAGGAATATAATCCCTTTAGCTCTCATTATCAACCCTCTTTATCTGAGCCTTTCACTAGCCCGCCCTATAAGCAGCACTCTCTATTGTAACATCAGTGCAACATGAAGACGAGCTGGGTATTTCCACCTGTAGCTCTCGAGGGAGAACAAATCCCATTGTCAGTGTACCCAGCAGCAGCCCGTGACCAAAGAAGCTCACCAGATTTAATCTGAGATCTCATCATTTTTATTTTAAAAGGTTTGGCTGAGTGAGAGGTGGGTGGTTTGGTGGATGGCTAGAGGACGTGTGAGAAAATAATAACAATGACAGAGGAAGCATTATTAGTGTAATTACACTAGTCTATTTTAGCTGAAACTCAAGGTTTTGGGAATGTTATGGTCTCCGCTGCTACAATTTCACAATAAGAATCCCTGTCTTTCACTAAAGATCTTTCTCCAGTTTTAAATGTATGCCCATATGATGTATACACAAACACACCCACCCACTAGCTACCAATCACAACGTCCCCTCTCTCCCATCCATTTAAAATGCCTGTACACTCAAAATGACATTACCGAGTTTGGGATATTGCATTGCTTTTTTGATCGTATTTATTGCCTAGTGTTTAGCATCCAAACGACGCCTCTCGTATTATTTAACAGATCCATTATGGTTTGGAGGAATCATCACCCCCCCCCCCCCCCCCCCCCCCCCCCCACACACACACACACCCTCCTCTTTATGTCTCTCTGTGGTCTGTTTGTATGTGTATAATCATATCTAGATAATTAGGTTGGGAGCACCGCGAGTGGAGGTACACAACAAAAGCATTATGGTTGGCCATACACCTCCCGCTCAGACATGGGAATTAGAGAGACCACGAGTCCACGACTCAAGGGAGACTGAAGAGGCGGAGAGGAAAGTGCTGTAAAAAGTATTCATTTTGACACAGCGAGGCTTCCATAACAAATTAGCAGACAAGAGCTTTTCAATTTTGTTTTGGCCTCGCCTTTGTGCTCTACCATTTTCATTTCCTCCCCAAAGTGGATTTAGAAAAGTGAATTTGGAACAAAGTAATGGGTTGATTCAATAAACCTCAATTATTTCCGATACCTGTATGAAGAGCAGTGGTTGAGATCCAAGCCTTTTGCCTGGGGGTGATTGAGAGCAGGTCATTCCTAATGGCAGGCCTTTTCTTCTCCTCTGTTCTTGACTCCGCCACCAAGATTTAGACAGGGTCTAGAAGGAAAAATGTAGAGATCCCGGCAACCTGGAAAATTAGAAACACCTCTGGTTTGTATTCTTACACTTTTAGACAGGCCCTCTTTGTGATGGCTTTGTAGTGCTCTATGGAGGAGCTTAAGCTCTAAGCTCACTCCACAAAGCTATTAGTTTGTCTGAAATATGGTAATCCGTAGACTTATCCGTGACTACATCAGGCGCTCAGAAGCCCAGCTGGAGTGTTCAAAAGCCAGTGTTGAGTTAAGAGTGTGTGACGGGTGCCCACTGCGCTGTGTGATTTAATCAACGTTATACGGACCAACTACACAGAGTGAAGTGAAATGAAGCACGGGTAGTCTGCATTGTGAGTGAGCGTGTGCCCACGTGTAAAGACTGCGGGACCCGTTTTGCCCTGTCAAAAGTTCACATTTGTGTCTTTCCATGCGCTAGAGAATGTAGTATGAGCTAATATGGTTCAGTCTGTATGGATACTGTAGGCTGTCGAATTAACCGCCTTTCTCCATGTCATTTCCGTTCTAACTCCACGGAACGGTACTGGCCTATTGTTTAACATAAGAGTCAAGGCTGAACGGAGACATCAAAATACACAGAGTCAATTCACCCTCTCCATGAGTTGCAGGGGGTTTTCCCATTGAAGATTGTTTAGCAGCCTGTCTAGAATCATGTATTGTTTGTCAACAACCCAGAAAACATCATTGTTTTGTTTGTTTGTGTTGCTGCAGCAGTCAAGGTTTCCATCACTGTAGAATACTGCCCTTGTGTTGAACAACATTTCTCCTTCGTCTTCTTCAGAGAAATGCTTTTCGAACGCCTTGACACACGTTTTCAACAGCCTACCCATTATGCTAATACTTTGTTGATGAGATTATGGTAACAAGCAATGTCAACTTTTGGTTCAGTTTTGTTGCCATTGTTCACATACACTGAGTATACAAAACATTAAGAACTTTTGTTTGGAGATATCATTCTGCCTTACCGTCTGTGGGCTAACCTTTCCCTTCTCTAATGGAAAAATGCTGAATTAATTAAGGTTATAAAAATGGATCTCAATCAAATGAGCAATGCATGATGGCCATTTGGAATTCCATTGGGCCGGGAGAAATGGAAAAACAACGGAAATCTCTAATTGGTCAATTAGCTGACGTATTCCATAGATACATTCCTCAACAAAGGAGAGTGAAATAAAACAGTATTGTCCTGAGGTAAATGTATACTTTGTTCCAATGTGCCATCCACACTGAGTGCATAAAACATTAGGAACATCTTCTCTTTCCATGACATACTGACCAGGTGAATCCAGGTAGAAGCTATGATCCCAATTGTTAAATCCACTTCAAATCAGTGTCGCTGAAGGGGAGGAGATGGGTTAAAGAAGGATTTTTAAGCCTTGAGAAAATTGAGACATGGATTGTGTATGTGTTCCATTCAGAGGGTGAATGGAGAAGACAAAAAATGTAAGTGCCTTTGAACGGGGTATGGTGGTAGGTGCCAGGCTCACAAGTTTGAGTCAAGAACTGCAACTGTTTCTCGTGTGTATCAAGAATGCTGCACCACCCAAAGGACATCCAACCAACTTGACACATTGGAGTCAACATGGGCCAGCATCCCTGTGGAACGCTTTCGACACCCTGTAGAGTCCGTGCCCCATCGAATTGAGGCCGTTCTGAGGGCAAAAGCGGGAGGGGGGTGCAACTCAATTTTGGAAGTTGTTAATGTTTTGTACACTCAGTGCATATTCATGTCCTCGTTCAGCGACGACTCTGAGAAACTCAGGATATTACAGTTTCCCAGGTCCCGTCGACAGGACAGTCTCGAACGGAGCTCATCCAATTTGTTCTCCAGTGACTGCACGTTTGCCAACAGAACAGAGGGCAACGGCGGCCAATTTGTTTGCCGACTTAGTCTCGTCAGGATGCTGCCTCTTTTTTTGCCGACACTTCCTCTTTCGAGTCTGAGGGATTACGGCCTGGTCCGGAGTAAGCAGAACATCCAGAGCTGCCAACTTGTTGAAGGGACATTTTCATCCAAATCGAGGCTAGCGATCGCTGTTCTGATGTCCAGAAGCTGTTTTCGGTCACAGGAAATGATGGTGGAGACATTATTTCATTCGCTCCGCAGGTAGTATAACTTTTCATTACATTTCATTACATTTCATTATAGTACAACGGTTTAAATTGTCTAACCTTAGCAATTTCCTCTTAGCTAGCTACATAGCCGTCTTTGTATCAAAGATAATTGCGTAATTATCGTATTTCGTCGTCCTATCGTAGTCCACACTGCTATCTGCCCAGCAGCTAGCCAGCTAGCCAGCTAGCAAACGTCCACCATCTACCGAATAGTAGTATAACTTTTCATTACATTTCATTATAGTACAACGGTTTGATTTGTCTAATCTTAGCAACTTCTTCTTAGCTAGCTACATAGCCGTCTTTGTATCAAAGATAATTGCGTAATTATCGTATTTCGTCGTCCTAACGCAGTCTACACTGCTATCTGCCCAGCAGCTAGCCAGCTAGCCAGCTAGCAAACGTCCACCGTCTACCGAAAAGCAGCACTGTAGAAACTATTACACTCAACGGAACGACTTGATTAGTGTAGTGTTAGCTAGCTACATAGTTGTCTTTGCTGTCTTCGTATCCAAGATAATTGGGTAGTTCAGAGTGTGTAGTTTTAGAGTGATTATCTTAATTTACCGAGGTTACCTAGCCAGCTATTTGTCATCCTTAACGTAGGAAACACTGCTAGCTAGCCAACAGCTAGCCAACGTCTACCGAATAGAACTTCCGCACTCAACAACCCGGTCGCATTCCGCTTCGCTCCACAGGTAGTATCACATTTTCATTTCATTTCATTACAGTACAACGGTTTGATTTGTTTGATTGTAGCTAGCTACATAGCTAGCTACATAGCCGTCTTTGTATCAAAGATAATTGTGTAGTCTAGAGCGATTTTCTAGGTTAGCTAGCCAGCTATTGTCGTTCTTTTAACGCAACGTAACGTAATCAACACTGCTAGCTAGCCAGCTAGCCACCGAATAGCAGCACTGTAGCAGCACTGTAGAAACTATTACACTCAACGGAACGACTTGATTAGTGTAGTGTCAACAACGCAGCCACTGCCAACTAGCCTACTTCAGCAGTACTGTATCATTTTAATCATTCTAGTCAATAAGATTCTTGCTACGTAAGCTTAACTTCCTGAACATTCGAGACGTGTAGTCCACTTGTCATTCCAATCTCCTTTGCATTAGCGTAGCCTCTCCTGTAGCCTGTCAACTATGTGTCTGTCTATCCCTGTTCTCTCCTCTCTGCACAGACCATACAAACGCTTCACACCGCGTGGCCGCGGCCACCCTAATCTGGTGGTCCCGGCGCGCACGACCCACGTGGAGTTCCAGGTCTCCGGTAGCCTCTGGAACTGCCGATCTGCGGCCAACAAGGCAGAGTTCATCTCAGCCTATGCCTCCCTCCAGTCCCTCGACTTCTTGGCACTGACGGAAACATGGATCACCACAGATAACACTGCTACTCCTACTGCTCTCTCTTCGTCCGCCCACGTGTTCTCGCACACCCCGAGAGCAGCTGGTCAGCGGGGTGGTGGCACCGGGATCCTCATCTCTCCCAAGTGGTCATTCTCTCTTTCTCCCCTTACCCATCTGTCTATCGCCTCCTTTGAATTCCATGCTGTCACAGTTACCAGCCCTTTCAAGCTTAACATCCTTATCATTTATCGCCCTCCAGGTTCCCTCGGAGAGTTCATCAATGAGCTTGATGCCTTGATAAGCTTCTTTCCTGAGGACGGCTCACCTCTCACAGTTCTGGGCGACTTTAACCTCCCCACGTCTACCTTTGACTCATTCCTCTCTGCCTCCTTCTTTCCACTCCTCTCCTCTTTTGACCTCACCCTCTCAACTTCCCCCCCTACTCACAAGGCAGGCAATACGCTTGACCTCATCTTTACTAGATGCTGTTCTTCCACTAACCACATTGCAACTCCCCTCCAAGTCTCCGACCACTACCTTGTATCCTTTTCCCTCTCGCTCTCATCCAACACTTCCCACACTGCCCCTACTCGGATGGTATCGCGCCGTCCCAACCTTCGCTCTCTCTCCCCCGCTACTCTCTCCTCTTCCATCCTATCATCTCTCCCCTCTGCTCAAACCTTCTCCAACCTATCTCCTGATTCTGCCTCCTCAACCCTCCTCTCCTCCCTTTCTGCATCCTTTGACTCACTATGTCCCCTATCCTCCAGGCCGGCTCGGTCCTCCCCTCCCGCTCCGTGGCTCGACGACTCATTGCGAGCTCACAGAACAGGGCTCCGGGCAGCCGAGCGGAAATGGAGGAAAACTCGCCTCCCTGCGGACCTGGCATCCTTTCACTCCCTCCTCTCTACATTTTCCTCTTCTGTCTCTGCTGCTAAAGCCACTTTCTACCACTCTAAATTCCAAGCATCTGCCTCTAACCCTAGGAAGCTCTTTGCCACCTTCTCCTCCCTCCTGAATCCTCCTCCCCCTCCCCCCCCCTCCTCCCTCTCTGCAGATGACTTCGTCAACCATTTTGAAAAGAAGGTCGACGACATCCGATCCTCGTTTGCTAAGTCAAACGACATCGCTGGTTCTGCTCACACTGCCCTACCCTGTGCTCTGACCTCTTTCTCCCCTCTCTCTCCAGATGAAATCTCGCGTCTTGTGACGGCCGGCCGCCCAACAACCTGCCCGCTTGACCCTATCCCCTCCTCTCTTCTCCAGACCATTTCCGGAGACCTTCTCCCTTACCTCACCTCGCTCATCAACTCATCCCTGACCGCTGGCTACGTCCCTTCCGTCTTCAAGAGAGCGAGAGTTGCACCCCTTCTGAAAAAACCTACACTCGATCCCTCCGATGTCAACAACTACAGACCAGTATCCCTTCTTTCTTTTCTCTCCAAAACTCTTGAACGTGCCGTCCTTGGCCAGCTCTCCTGCTATCTCTCTCAGAATGACCTTCTTGATCCAAATCAGTCAGGTTTCAAGACTAGTCATTCAACTGAGACTGCTCTTCTCTGTATCACGGAGGCGCTCCGCACTGCTAAAGCTAACTCTCTCTCCTCTGCTCTCATCCTTCTAGACCTATCGGCTGCCTTCGACACTGTGAACCATCAGATCCTCCTCTCCACCCTCTCCGAGCTGGGCATCTCCGGCGCGGCCCACGCTTGGATTGCGTCCTACCTGACAGGTCGCTCCTACCAGGTGGCGTGGCGAGAATCTGTCTCCTCACCACGCGCTCTCACCCCTGGTGTCCCCCAGGGCTCTGTTCTAGGCCCTCTCCTATTCTCGCTATACACCAAGTCACTTGGCTCTGTCATAACCTCACATGGTCTCTCCTATCATTGCTATGCAGACGACACACAATTAATCTTCTCCTTTCCCCCTTCTGATGACCAGGTGGCGAATCGCATCTCTGCATGTCTGGCAGACATATCAGTGTGGATGACGGATCACCACCTCAAGCTGAACCTCGGCAAGACGGAGCTGCTTTTCCTCCCGGGGAAGGACTGCCCGTTCCATGATCTCGCCATCACGGTTGACAACTCCATTGTGTCCTCCTCCCAGAGCGCTAAGAACCTTGGCGTGATCCTGGACAACACCCTGTCGTTCTCAACTAACATCAAGGCGGTGGCCCGTTGCTGTAGGTTCATGCTCTACAACATCCGCAGAGTACGACCCTGCCTCACACAGGAAGCGGCGCAGGTCCTAATCCAGGCACTTGTCATCTCCCGTCTGGATTACTGCAACTCGCTGTTGGCTGGGCTCCCTGCCTGTGCCATTAAACCCCTACAACTCATCCAGAACGCCGCAGCCCGTCTGGTGTTCAACCTTCCCAAGTTCTCTCACGTCACCCCGCTCCTCCGCTCTCTCCACTGGCTTCCAGTTGAAGCTCGCATCCGCTACAAGACCATGGTGCTTGCCTACGGAGCGGTGAGGGGAACGGCACCTCAGTACCTCCAGGCTCTGATCAGGCCCTACACCCAAACAAGGGCACTGCGTTCATCCACCTTTGGCCTGCTCGCCTCCCTACCACTGAGGAAGTACAGTTCCCGCTCAGCCCAGTCAAAACTGTTCGCTGCTCTGGCCCCCCAATGGTGGAACAAACTCCCTCACGACGCCAGGACAGCGGAGTCAATCACCACCTTCCGGAGACACCTGAAACCCCACCTCTTTAAGGAATACCTAGGATAGGATAAAGTAATCCTTCTGACCCCCCCCCCCCTTAAAAGATTTAGATGCACTGTTGTAAAGTGGCTGTTCCACTGGATGTTATAAGGTGAATGCACCAATTTGTAAGTCGCTCTGGATAAGAGCGTCTGCTAAATGACTTAAATGTAAATGTAATGTAAAATGATTATGTACTCAATATTAGGAAGGTGTTCCTTATGTTTTGTACGTTCAGTGTATTGGCAAATATTGTCATTGTCATTACTTGAACAATACAGAGCACTGTATCAGCAAATAGGCCACGCAGAACACAAGTAATTGATCTGAACTCCACAGATCTGAACATCATGTTCCCTGAAGCAGCAACATTATTGTGGTATTGAGTGGTCACCGGGCTATGCCTAGCGTGACAGAAATATTATTATCTACATTCACCCCAGGGTAAGGTAATATCATCTTTCAGTGGTCCACTGACACGGAGACCAAATCAATGACAGCTACATAACAAATCCATTTATGTTGTTTGGAAAACCTTAAATCATGCTCTCAAATCCTACCAGCAGTGAAAGACATTTTGTGTAAAAAAAAAACTAACAACCTCATAAGGATCCGACCCTTTTTTTTTAAATGTTTTGCCTATAATGACATACCCAAATCTAACTGTCTGTAGCTCAGGACTTGAAGTAAGGATATGCATATTCTTGATACCATTTGAAAGGAAACACTTTGAAGTTTATGGAAATGTGAAATGAATGTAGGAGAATATAACATATTAGATGTAGTAAAAAATAATAAAAAGAAAAAAACGTGTTTTATTGTATTTTTTTGTACCATCATCTTTGAAATGCAAGAGAAAGGCCATAATGTATTATTCTAGCCCAGGCGCAATTAAGATTTTGGCCACTAGATGGCAGCAGTGTACGTCCAATGTTTTAGACTGATCCAATGAACCAGTGCATATCTCTTCAAAATGTTGTATTAATAAGACTTCCCAAATCTGCCTAATTGGTTTATTAAGAAATGTTCAAGTTCATAATTGTGCACTCTCCTCAAACAATAGCATGGTATTATTTCACTGTAATAGCTACTGTAAATTAAACAGTGCAGTTAGATTAACAAGAAATTAAGCTTCTGGCCATATTCGATATGTCTATGTCCTGGGAAATGTTTTATTGTTACTTAGAACCTCATGCTAATCCCATTAGCCTACGTTAGCTCAACCATCCCGTGGCGGGACGACGACACCAATTCCGTAAGGTTTTTAATCTGATAATCAAACTTTGTTTCTAGCCTCAACTTTTTGTATAAAAGTGTCCACTCACTGTGACATTCACAATTGACAATTTCCACATTTGTCAGAACAAAACAAGCCTAACCTTACTGTGCTCCAGATTTTCACAGCAAACAGGAACACGTCATTTCTCACAACGGAAGGGATCTGTAGATGGTACTGCATTCATCCTTTCTCTCCAGGTAAGATCAAACTGCATTCACATCACTGCGTTCGGTAGGCATGTGGAATTGTAAGGATCCATGGGGAATAATGGAATATAATGCATTATTGTCAATTATTGTGTCTGTGTACTGTATACTGTCTAAGTAGACATGCATATGTCTGTGTACATGTGTCTGAGTCTAGACATGCATATGTCTGTGTACATGTGTCTGAGTCAAGACATGCATGTGTCTGTGTTTATGTGTCTGTGAGTGTATACATGCATGCAGGGTTGGGGAGTAATGGATTACATGTAATGGATTACAAAAAAACTGTAACCCGTTACAAACAAAAATATTGTAATCAGATCAGTGCTGACTTTAGCATGCAAATCTTGGTGGGGCAAAGCCACTAAACAACACTAAACAATACATTAATTGCTCAATAACGGTGACATACGGTGCCCACAAACTGTTAGGGCCTACATAAAGCTGTCCCAACAGCAGAGCTTTCTTTTTAGCACCATGGAGTGAATCCTTACAAACGCTACACCTGTCTGGCAGCGACACAGTTCATTCAGCCTCATTTACTGCATTTAAAAAAAAACATTGCTGATATGGCTGACTTGCTTAAACAAATATGGTTTCTGCTGACAATTGAGATGTACAAACTATGGCATAAGGGAACGGTGTGCGGATAAGAGGCAATCCATCATTTCAATTAAGACATTAATGAACGAGCTAAGATGGACAAGTCAATATAACTATTTGTTCAACACTTTTGAAATGTACACCAAGTCAGAACCGTAGGATAAATAAAGGGGGAATATAGGCAGACAGTGAAAGCTCTTACAATATTCGATGATGACATTTCTCTAAATCAGGCTATAGGTTACATGTGCACCACCAAGTCAGAACAGTAGGCTAAGTTATGAAGGGAAAGGGACCACATTATTAGGGTGAGGCACATGGGCTACGAACAGCTTACTACACAACATACACTTAGTATTACTTTGTTAGCTACAGTATACATAACTCCCTGACATATTACATAATTTATGCAGCAGCATACAAGACACTTTTGGACTCACCGTTGTGCTGTGCTCACCTGAACAGGAAGGTGGCGGGTGGTCCTTCTTGTGGGCAAACTTTGTCATCCAAGTCTGGCATTCTCTGGCATTCTCTGGATTTGAGAGCTCTGAAAAAAACAAGGCTGAATCATGACGTCAGTGATCTTCAGGTCGGAGCTCTAGAAAGAGGCACAAGTTCCCGAATTGGAATTCTGAGTTGGATGACATTTCAAAACGTATTTTCCTAGTCAGAGCTAGTTTTTTTCAGAGTTCCCAGTTGTCTTGAACTCAATGAAGTCTGAGATTTCCCAGTTCTGAGTTTCCAGTTGTTTTGAATGCTGCAGAAGTCAGCATGGCCAATGTATTCAACGTTTTCTGGCCCATGGTGTTGCATTTGAAAGTTGATCCTTTTAAGCTTCGAAAAGAGACCCTTAAACTCAGACTTAGACCACATACTCTCTCCACCGAATAGCAGGGGAAGTAAAATAGTGATTGCTTTGCAACGCTTGCAGTTAGCCACTGAATTTGCGATTTCCAACATGTTGTGTAAAGTGTATGTCCAATGGCATTTTATCTACAATTTATCTTCATATGATAAGGATTGAAAAGTATTTAACTGTCGATTGTCGACATGACTCATGATGACGACTGCTTGTCTAGCTTTTTTTTAGCTACGATTCTGAAAGTATGATGTTGACATTGTCAGTCCAATCAAAGCTACGGTAGATATAAAATTATTTGAAGTCAGTTTATCTGTGGCCAATGACTTTGAGCCTTCTTGGATGAGCACTTCTAATTCAAATCTATGGAAGCACCCAAAGGGGCTTGAACTTTCTAGCTCTCCCTGTAGATTTTGCGGTGACGTAGTGTACCCATGAGTGACAGAAAACTGAGCCAATCACAGCGGAACTAGAAAAGATTACCAACCATTACACTCTTTATTTTCCGCTGGCTGCCACTCCATCACAGAAAGCACTGAGCTAGGCTGAAACACCTGCATTTTTGAGCTGCCTGACTTAAGAAAACAAAAAGAGACCATGTTTGTATGTAGCATTTAGAAAAAAAAATTTTTTACGTTGTTTGCAAATTGATATATGACACGTAGTAATGCCTAAAAAACATGCAAAAAATATATATGTACATTATACACAGTTGAAGTCGGAAGTTAACATGCACTTAGGTTGGAGTCATTCAAACTCGTTTTTCAACCACTCCACAAATTCCTTGTTAACAAACTGTAGTTTTGGTAAGTCGGTTAGGACATCTACTTTGTGCATGACACGAGTCATTTTTCCAACAATTGTTTACAGACAGATTATTTCACTTATAATTCACTGTATCACAATTCCAGTGGGTCAGAAGTTTACAAACACTAAGTTGACTGTGCCTTTAAACAGCTCGGAAAATTCCAGAAAAGTATGTCATGGCATTAGATGCTTCTGATAGGCTAATTGACATAATTTGAGTCAATTAGAGGTGTACCTGTGGATGTATTTCAAGGCCTACCTTCAAACTCAGTGCCTCTTTGCTTGACATCATGGGGAAATCAAAAGAAATCAGCCAAGGCCTCAGAGGAAAAATTGTAGACCTCCACAAGTCTGGTTCATCCTTGGGAGCAATTTCCAAACGCCTGAAGGTACCACGTTCATCTGTACAAACAATACTACGCAAGTATAATCACTGTGGGACCACGCAGCCATCATACCACTCAGGAAGGAGACGCGTTCTGTCTCCAAGAGATTAATGTACTTATGTGCAAAAAGTGCAAATCAATCCCAGAACAACAGCAAAGGACTTTGTGAAGATGCTGGAGAAAACAGGTACAAAAGTATCTATATCCACAGTAAAACGAGTCCTATATTGACATAACCTGAAAGACTGCTCAGTAATGAAGAAGCCACTGCTCCAAAACCGCCATAAAAACCGCCAGAATACGGTCTGCAACTGCGCATGGGGACAAAGATTGTACTTTTTGGAGAAATGTCCTCTGGGCTGATGAAACAAAAATAGTACTATTTGGCCATAATGACCCTCGTTATGTTTGGAGGAAAAATTGGGAGGTTTTCAAGCCGAAGAACACCATCCCAACCATAATGCCCGGGGGTGGCAGCATCATGTTGTGGGGGTGCTTTGCTGCAGGAGGGGCTGGCGCACTTCACAAAATAGATGGCATCATGAGGGAGGAAAATTACGTGGATATAATGAAGCAACATCTCAAGACATCAATCATGATGTTAAAGCTTGGTCGCAAATGGGTCTTCCAAATGGACAATGACCCCAAGCATACTTCCAAAGTTGTGGCAAAATGACTTAAGGACAACAAAGTCAAGGTATTGGAGTGGCAATCACAAAGCCCTGACCTCAATCCTATAGAAAATGTGTGGGCAGAACTGAAAAATCGTGTGCGAGCAAGGAGGCCTACAAACCTTACTCAGTTACACCAGCTCTGTCAGGAGGAATGGGCCAAAATTCACCCAACTTATTGTGGGAAGCTTGTGGAAGGCTACCCAAAACGTTTGACCCAAGTTAAACAATTTAAAGGAAATGCTGCCAAATACGAATTGAGTGTACTGTATGTACATTTCTGACCCACTGGGAATGTGATGGAAAAAATAAAAGCCCCAAAAAATCATTCTCTCTAACATTATTTTCACATTCTTAAAAATAAAGTGGTGATCCTAACTGACCTAAGACAGGGAATTTGTACTAGAATTGAATGTCAGGAATTGTGAAAAACTGAGTTTAAATGTATTTGGCTACGGTGTATGTAAACTTCCGACTTCAACTGTGTGTATATATATTGCTAAACAGGTCAAAACAGGATGACAGGTCGCCACTGAATCAGACTACAGATACTTTTGAAAAACTAGATTACATCTAGGATTGCTTTTAAATTCAGAAAGGATGTTTGCGAAACAGTTATTTGACACCTTTCTGTTTTCTCAATGACATTTCTAAGATTTGTTCCGCCTGAGTGAGTCTGACCACAAATCAGAGACCACTATGATGACACACCAAATGCGTTTGATGGATCGTGGGAAAAGAGCAGGAATATACCTTTGTAGCATACAGTCCAAGCTATGTCTTCACATGGTCTAACTGCTGTCGGCATCCAAAGATTATCCAACTTAAATAAATACTTGGAGGTAAGGACGACAGCAGTGGTGTAGCCTACGAATACGATACGACTATGTAAGGGATAAATGCCGACGTTCTGTATATTACCTTGGAAATAATGGACAACGCAGCCCGCCGAGTCCCTTTTTCAAGGTAATGTAAAGAACGGAGGCATTTATCCTGCTTATACCACAGTTGCCAAATTAACCATACTAAAGCACACATTTACCGGTAGAAAATGTACATATTTTCATCTTTATAAGAGAACTCCTACTTTGCTCAAATCAAATTGTATTGGTCACATACACATATTTAGCAGATGTTATTGCGGGTGTAGCGAAGTGCTTGTAAAAAGAGATGCAACCCAGTTGTTTGTTTGATTAGTTGAATAATAATGGACGGGACCCAGGTGTTCCTTCTATATGTTCCATTGCCATGCTCGCTGGCAACGTTCTTGTCCCTTGCTTGCTAGCTAGCTACGGCTAACCCAGTCACGACCTCTGCAGCCAGAATAACAGCAAAGAAGCTGCCTTTGCGTTTGTTTAACCTTTTATGGCTGCAGCACAATGCCGGTACACCTATGACAACATCCAGC
The DNA here is from genome assembly GCF_029448725.1 of Salvelinus fontinalis. Taxonomy (NCBI): domain Eukaryota; kingdom Metazoa; phylum Chordata; class Actinopteri; order Salmoniformes; family Salmonidae; genus Salvelinus; species Salvelinus fontinalis. The sequence continues at coordinate 63,650,378 of NC_074668.1, forward strand.
TCAAGTGCAGGGCGCGAAATTCAAAATCTATTTTTTTTTTTTATATTTAACTTTCACACATTAACAAGTCCAATACTGTAACGATAATCCTCCTCCTCTTCATTAGAAGAGGAGGAGCAGGGATTGAACCAAGGCGCAGCGGATTGTGAAGACATAATGATTTATTAAAGACAAGACGAAAACACGAACTTCACTATAAACTAACAAAATAACAAAACGAAAGTAGACTGTCCTGAACGACGAACTTACATACAACGTGAAGAACGAAATGAACAGACTACATGAAAATGAACAAACCGTATACAGTCCCGTATGGTGCAAACATTGACACGGACACAGGAGACAACCACCCACAAACAAACACTGTGAACCGCCTACCTAAATATGACTCTCAATTAGAGGAACGCCAAACACCTGCCTCCAATTGAGAGCCATACCAGGCAACCCTAAACCAACATAGAAACAGACAACATAGAATGCCCACCCAAACTCACGTCCTGACCAACTAACACACAAAACTAAACAGAAAACAGGTCAGGAACGTGACAGTACCCCCCCCACAAGGTGCGAACTCCGGACGCACCAGCACAAAGTCTAGGGGAGGGTCTGGGTGGGCATCTAACCACGGTGGTGGCTCAGGCTCCGGGCGCGGTTCCCACCCCACCATAATCCATCCTAACTTCCTCCCACAAAGAATGTCCACCCTCTTTCTTCCCCCACACAATTCTCTTAATAATATATTAAATAAAGATAACACCAGGACAGAGAGATAAATCAAGATAGAGGGATAGATAAGACTATAGAGATAGATGAAGATAGAGAGGGAGATTAGGATAGAGGGGCAACTCCGGACTGAAAGGCAGCTCCGGACAGAGAGACAGCTCTGGACTGATGGGCAGTTCTGGGTATCCAGCCTTTTCAGGCTGAAGGGCAGCTCATGGCTGACTGACGACTCTCGACGCTCATGGCTGGCTGACGGCTCTCGACGCTCATGGCAGGCTGACGGCTCTCGACGCTCATGGCAGGCTGACGGCTCTCGACGCTCATGGCAGGCTGACGGCTCTCGACGCTCATGGCAGGCTGACGGCTCTCGACGCTCATGGCAGGCTGACGGCTCACGACGCTCATGGCGCTCTGACGGCTCTGGCTGCTCATGGCTCTCTGACGGCTCTGGCTGCTCATGGCTCACTGACGGCTCTGGCTGCACATGGCTCTTTGACGGCTCTGGCTGCTCATGGCGCTCTGACGGCTCTGGCTGCTCATGGCTCGCTGGCGGCTCTGGCAGATCCTGTCTGGTTGGCGGCTCTGGCAGATCCTGTCTGGTTGGCGGCTCTGGCAGATCCTGTCTGGTTGGCGGCTCTGGCAGATCCTGTCTGGTTGGCGGCTCTGGCAGATCCTGTCTGGCTGACGGCTCTAGCGGCTCCTGTCTGGCTGATGGCTCTAGCGGCTCCTGTCTGGCTGACGGCTCTGTAGGCTCATGGCAGACGGGCGGCTTTGCAGGCTCATGGCAGACGGGCGGCTTTGCAGGCTCCTGGCAGACGGATGGCTCAGATGGCGCTGGGGAGACGGATGGCTCAGATGGCGCTGGGGAGACGGATGGCTCAGATGGCGCTGGGGAGACGGATGGCTCAGATGGCGCTGGTGAGACGGATGGCTCTGGCCGGATATGGCGCACTGTAGACCTGGTGCGTGGTGCCGGAACTGGAGGCACCGTGCTAATGATAAGCACCTTCCTACTAGTGCGGGGAGCAGGGACAGGGCACACTGTATCCTCAAAGCCTACTCTACCCCTGATGCGTGGTACCGGCACTGGTGACGCCGGGCTGAGGACAAGCACATCAGGATTAGTAGGGGGAGAATATATAGTGTGTACAGGGCTCTGGAGACGCACTGGTAGCTTAGTGCGTGGGGCCGGAACTGGAGGCACCGGGCTAGATGCACGCACTACAGGGAGAGTGCGTGGAGGAGGAACAGGGCTCTGGAAATGCACTGGTAGCCTAGTGCGTAATGTAGGCACTGTAGGTACTAGGCTGGGGCGGGGAGGTGGCGCCGGAAATACCGGACCGTGCAGGCGTACTGGCTCTCTTGAGCATTGAGCCTGCCCAACCTTACCTGGTTGAATGCTCCCGGTCGCCCTGCCAGTGCGGCGAGGTGGAATAGCCCGCACTGGGCTATGCAGGCGAACCGGGGAAACCATGCGTAAGGCAGGTGCCATGTATGCCGGCCCGAGGAGACGCACTGGAGACCAGACGCGTTGAGCCGGCCTCATGACACCTGGCTCAATGCCCAATCTAGCCCTACCAGTGCGGGGAGGTGGAATAACCCGCACTGGGCTATGCACACGTACAGGAGACACCGTGCGCTCTACTGCGTAACACGGTGTCTGCCCGTACTCCCGCTCTCCACGGTTAGCCTGGGAAGTGGGCGCAGGTCTCCTACCTGCCCTTGGCCCACAACCCCTTAGCCCCCCCCCAAGAAATTTTTGGGAATTACTCACGGGCTTTTCGGGCTTCCGTGCAAGACGCGTCCCCTCATAACTCCGGTTCTTCACTCCAGTAGCCTCTGCTCTCCTCAGTGCCTCCACCTGTTCCCATGGGAGGCGATCCCTTCCAGCCAGGATCTCCTCCCATGTGTAGCAACCTTTACCGTCCAATACATCGTCCCAAGTCCATTCCTCCTTCTTGCGCTGTCCCTTACTCCGTTTAAACCGCTGCTTGGCTCTGGATTGGTGGGTGGTTCTGTAACGATAATCCTCCTCCTCTTCATCAGAAGAGGAGGAGCAGGGATTGAACCAAGGCGCAGCGGATTGTGAAGACATAATGATTTATTAAAGACAAGACGAAAACACGAACTTCACTATAAACTAACAAAATAACAAAACGAAAGTAGACTGTCCTGAACGACGAACTTACATACAACGTGAAGAACGAAATGAACAGACTACATGAAAATGAACAAACCGTATACAGTCCCGTATGGTGCAAACATTGACACGGACACAGGAGACAACCACCCACAAACAAACACTGTGAACCGCCTACCTAAATATGACTCTCAATTAGAGGAACGCCAAACACCTGCCTCCAATTGAGAGCCATACCAGGCAACCCTAAACCAACATAGAAACAGACAACATAGAATGCCCACCCAAACTCACGTCCTGACCAACTAACACACAAAACTAAACAGAAAACAGGTCAGGAACGTGACAAATACAGCATTTGAAAGATAAACATCTTGTCAATCCAGCCAACATGTCCGATTTTTTAAATGTTTTACAGAGAAAACACCACATATATTTATGTTAGCTCACCACCAAATAAAAAAGAGGACAGACATTTTTCACAGCACAAGTAGGAAGCAAGTAGCATGCACAAGCCAACCTAACTAACCTAGAACCAACCTAAATAACCTAGAAAAAACTACCTCAGATGACAGTCCTACAACATGTTACACAATATATCTATGTTTTGTTCAAAAAATGTGCATATTTTAGCTATAAATCAGTTTTACATTACTGCTACCATCATAGCTACAGTCTGAAATCGCACGGGAGTAGCCAGAGACAATACAGACACCAACGTCAACTACTAATTACACATCATAAAACATTTCAGAAAAATATATGGTGGATAGCTAATGAAAGACAAAGATCTTGTGAATAGAGACAATATTTCCGATTTTTTAAGTGTTTTATAGCGAAAACACAATATATCGTTATATTAGCTTACTACATTAGCTAGCACACAGCAGCATTGATTCTAGTCAAACGGTAGCATAGCACAGTTCGACAGATATATGAAAAAGCATCCCAAATTGGGTCCTTATCTTTGTTGATCTTCCATCAGAATGTTCTCCAAGGGGTCCTTTGTTCAGAAACGTCTTTATTTCGATCCAGAACGAACGATTTCCCTCTTGAATTAGCAAGCACACTGGCAGTGCGACGCTAACCTCTCCATCTTGACAAAATTCTTGCGTCGCATCACGTCTAAAGTCCAGAATAAATTTCAATAATATAATTAAACTATATTGAAAAAACATACTTTAGGATGATATTGTGACATGTATCAAATAAAATCGAAGCCGGAGATCATATTCACCTTTAACGAGCGTTTTCCAGGAGCCGAGTCCAGGTTCTACTTCGCGCCCAGAAAAAAAAATAAAGTGCGCAAGTCTCACTCCAAGAGGTTGTGTTCAACCCCAGGACGAGATATTCAAGTCCTTTCTGCTCTCACTTCCGCATGACACCCAGGGGAAGGCGTATGACGCGTTTCTACAGTCCTAAGTGACATGCCCTTTTATAGACAAGGTCTTGAAGAGAGACATCGATTTTGGAAATCTCATTTCCGGATAGGAAATGGGCTGTAAAAATAGTTCTGTTCCACTTAGAGAAATAATTCAAACGTTTTTAGAAACTAGAGACTGTTTTCTATCCAATAGTAGTAATAATATGCATATTGTAAGAGCAAAAATTGATTAAGAGGCCGTTTGAAAATGGTCAAATATTTTCCAGTTTTTCAATACGCCCCCTGCAGCCATAAGAAGTTAAAGAGCTTTCACACTGTGTATGTCAAGTTTACACCCTTTATGTTGTGTAGGAAATATGAAGAACGATTAAACTTTTTTTGTTAAGATAGGAATGTGATTTTAGTTTTCTAGCGAGATCATAGTTTTTCATGTCCGTTGCACATTAACAAACTATATCTTTGGTAAGTTGGTTAGGACATCTACTTTGTGCATGACACAAGTCACTTTTCCAACAATTGTTTACAGACAGATTATTTCACTTATAATTCACTGTATCACAATTCCAGTAAGTCAGAAGTTTACATACACTAAGTTGACTGTGCCTTTAACTTCTTATGGCTGCAAGGGGCAGTATTGAGTAGCCAGTTAAATCATGCCCATTTCAAACGGCCTCGTACTCAATTCTTGCTCGTACAATATGCATATTATTATTACTATTGGATAGAAAACACTCTCTAGTTTCTAAAACCGTTTGAATTATTTCTCTGAGTGAAACAGAACTCCTTCTGCAGCACATTTCCTGACCAGGAAGTGGAATGTCAGAAATCGATGCTCTGTTCAACTTCATGCCTATACATGGGCAATGAACGTAAGAGTCTACGTACACTTCATAAACCTTCCTCTGGGTGTCACGAAGGCTGTGAGAGAAGAAATGAGGTGATTATCTCGATCTGGGATGGAATAAATCCTCTTGGAATGACGTGTACCCCATTTCCGGTAATCTGAAGAACGCAATTTGGACAGTGGGGTTGCCTTTTGTTTTGCTGACGTTAAAGGCGACTATTATTTCCGGCTTTGATTTTATTTGATACATGTCACCATATCATCGTAAAGTATGTTTTTTGAATATATTTTCATCAGATTATTGACATTTTTTCGGGAGTTTTGCCGTGTTCCGTTCTCTTCCGTTTGTTTACATGGAGAGATCCGTGCAACCCGGCTAGCGCGCTTGCTAAATGGAGAGAGAAAGTTGCCATTCTGAATCCACACAACGACTCATCTGGACAAAGGACACCTTGTTCAACATTCTGATGAAAGATCAGCAAAAGTAAGACCCAATTTATGATGTTATTTCATATATCTGTCGTAGTCGCCGGCGCCCAAGTGTTTCTGGCTATTGTGCTAAGCTAATATAATGCTACATTTTTTTCCCCGCTGTAAAACACTTAATAAATCGGAAATATTGTCTGGCATCACAAGATGCCTGTCTTTCATTTGCTGTACACTATGTATTTTTCAGAAATGTTTTATGATGAGTAATTAGGTATTTGACGTTGGTGTCTGTAAATATTATAGCTGCTTTCGGTGCAATTTCTGAATGTAGCTGCAATGTAAACTATGATTTATACCTGAAATATGCACATTTTTCAAAAAAAAAACATATGCTATACAATAAATATGTTATCAGACAGTCATCTGATGAGGTTGTTTCTTGGTTAGTGGCTATTTATATCTTTATTTGGCCGAATTTCTGATAGCTACTGATGGAGTCAAAAACTGATGGAGTAATAAAAGTGGAGTCTTTTGCTAACGTGGTTAGCTAATAGATTTACATATTTTGTCTTCCCTGTAAAACATTTTAAAAATCGGAAATGTTGGCTGGATTCACGAGATGTGTACCTTTCATATGCTGTATTGGACTTGTTAATGTGTGAAAGTTAAATATAAAAAAAAAAATCTTTTGAATTTCGCGCCCTGCACTTGAAGTGGCGTTGTCATAAATGTACCGACGTCGGGCTTGCACGCCAAACAGGTTAAACAGCTTGAAAAATGCCAGAAAATTATGTCATGGCTTTAGAAGCTTCTGATAGGCTAATTGATATAATTTGAGTCAATTGGAGGTGTACCTGTGGATGTATTTCAAGGCCTACCTTCAAACTCAGTGCCTCTTTGCTTGCCATCATGGGAAAATCAAAAGAAATCCTCTGAAAAAATTTGCTCCCAAGTCTGGTTCGTCCTTGGGAGCAATTTCTAAACTTCTGAAGGTACCATGTTCATCTGTACAAACAATAGTACATACGCAAGTATAAACACCATGGGACCACGCAGCCGGAAGGAGACGCGTTCTGTCTCCTAGAGATTAACTTCCTTTGTGCGACAGGTGCAAATCAATCCCAGAACAACAGCAAAGGACCTTGTGAAGATGCTGGAGGAAACAGGTACAAAAGTACATATATCCACAGTAAAATGAGTCCTATATCGACATAACTGCTCAGCTAGGAAGAAGCCACTGCTTCAAAACTGCCATAAAAAAGCCAGACTACATTTTGCAACTGCACATGGGGACAAAGATCGTACGTTTTGGAGAGATTAAACATAGCCTACAGTGATAGGTGTCAAAAAATTAATGGTTCAAAGTTCAAAGTTCAAAATAATTTTTTGCAGATTGTGCAAAACGCCCCCGTCAGAGGACTCTAATCTTGATAAGGTAAAGCTTGACAACATTCAGTTGTTTTCGTGATATGTATTTTCTAGCACTTACAATTTATTTCCTTTTTGCTTACTTAGTAGTTATATCAACATTTAATAACGAAGCTAGCAACATTAGCAAATGCGTTGTTTCAGAGGTAAAAAGTTGTATATTAAATGATGTGTGGTCTGTCGCGCTGTTGAATTTTATGATATACAGTGTGTCCTACAAAATGTGTATACATGTTACTTTTTATTACTCTCAAAACCTAACTTAACTTACATAAATTGCAATAAAAATTGGTGGTCATCTAGCTAGAAGGGTGTCTTTAGTTACAAAACTTACCGTTATTTTCCAGTCCATTTAAATGTTGAGCTCGATGTGATTTAGTCCTCCAACAGCTAGAGAGTGTCCGAAGTTAAGGGGTGGCCGATGTTGGGGGAAATTTAGCTATGTTTTTCCTTGTTGGAACTGTGTTTACAATGTATACAATTTCAGTTTGTGTGGTTGTTGGTTTAGCTTTCTGTAACCTTGTAGCAAGTACGGTCTGCATGTCCACACGCATATTGCTTCATGATTGCAAGGTGTACCGATATCTTTTCCAACTGTCTCAAAATCTTTTCCACTGTCCTGTTATCTGGTTTTAATTTCCAATGTCCACTACATCCTGTTGGTCAAAACAAGTATTGTGATTGGTTGAGACGCGTTCTAAGCCATACAAAAAAAACCCATTTAGCACAGGTAAGCCTATGATGCAAAAATGGGTATCTTGTTTTCTGTTCCATCTGAGCAAACCCTGCATATCCACTGTCCTATCAGCCCAGCCAGCCAGATCCTCAACTTGATCTCCACTGTAAAAAGCATACAGACATTATTTCCCCTTGCTTCTAGCCTAACATTTTCTTTACAACAATAGAGGTTTGTACAAACATTGCTGTCTGTTAGCTGTGTTAGCTGTGTAGTTGGCTAGCTCCTCTGAACAGTGTCCCGACGACAGAGCAAATGTTTAATGCCAGGCAAAATCGTGCATCATTGTTATGGATGTATCTAAAACAGCTTGAACAAACACAAATGGAGCAACTTTGCTGTTATTCTAGATGCACGGTTTGACCTGACTATGTTAGCCATAGTTGGCTAGCTAGCAAGCAAGAGATAAGAGCATAAACAACGAATGAATGGGTCGCGTAGATATAGAACAAAAAGATTTCACGACTGGGTCACGTCTCTGGCAACCTAACCGATAGACTGAACGGCCATATTTTTGTTGAGGGATGAAATAGAAGCCTATAAATTCATTCATCAAAATAACATTTTTCATTTCATTGGTAACCGGATGTAGAAATGCCATTGCTCATTCAAAATTGTGCAAAACCACTTTTTTAGCATGGTTATGCTGATCTAAGGTACTCGACTCCGCCTCATACGTATGACTAGAGCACAGCCTTGCTAAAAAAGTGGTTTAGCACTCCCTCTCATGTACAATTGCTTTATTCTTGAATTCCCTTCTAACCAATCAGAAACGAGTATTCAACATTTGCACCTTACGGATTGTGGTTGTTGGATGGCTGTTCACATATGTGTATTTTAACACAGTAGCCTAATGGTTGAATTTAAGAAGTTTAAGCTGCCTATGAACCATTGTTTTTTGCGACCAGGGGTGTATTCATTTACAGAAACCGTTTACCGTTTAAGAACCAAACGGAAGCAAACAGAGCAAAACAAGAGTTTCTATTGGACAAATACAGTTAGGTCCCTCCCCGTTTCGTTCCATTTAAGAAACATTTTGGAACAGAACCGGCATAATGAATACACCCCAGTGGACAGACAATGAAAATGCGCCCTTGCAAAAGCTGTATAGTACAGATCCCAGCCTATGGGATAAAAGTTTGAGTTCCTCCCTTCTAAACTCCCCCGCGGTATTGTGCTCCATATTGTCAAAACTAGTTTCATTTAAGAAGACCCCGAGTTAGGCTTTTATTTTCTTCATGGAAAATGACCAATCTAGTTTTTCACATACAGATAGTACTTTTCGTTAGTGCTCGAATCATGCCATTTTGAGAGAAACATTTATTTTTCAACTCAAAGCAATGAGCCCAACCAGTCCTCCAGAACAACAAAATCATAAACAACAGAGTAAGCTAATTAACCCGTAGTTTTGGGGTTATGCTCAGGTAAACCAATTTGGTTAATCTATATTTCCAATATTTCCAAGTCCTATTCTTGGAGATCAAGGGGTATTAAATGAATTGTACCTTATGATAATCTGTAGACCACACTATCTACCAAGAGAGTTTTCATCTGTATTGTTCGTAGCCGTCTATTTACCACAACAAAGCGAAGCTGGTACTAAGACCGCTCTCAACCAACTCTATAAGGCCATAAGCAAAGAAGAAAATGCTCATCCAGAAGTGGCGCTCCTAGTAACCGGGGACTTTAATGCAGGCAAACTTATTAAAACAGTTTTACCACATTTTTACCAGCATGTCACATGTGCAACCAGGGGGAAGAAAATCCTAGACCACCTTTACTCCACACACAGAGATGCATACAAAGCTCTCCCCCACCCTCCATTTGGCAAATCTGACCATAATTAAATCTTCCTGATTCCTGCTTACAAACAAAAACTAAAGCAGGAAGTACCTGTGACTTGCTCAATACGGAAGTGGACAGATGACGTGGATGCTACACTACAGGACTGTTTTGCTAGCACAGACTGGAATGTGTTCCGGGATTCATCCAGTGGCAGTGAGGAATACACCACCTCAGTCATCGGCTTCATCAATAAGTGCATCGATGACGTCGTCCCACCATCGACGCCTCGCTTTATGTCTTTCTCTAATATCAATATGCCTTGTATATCGTTGTTTGGGATAGTTATCATTGTGTTAGTTTGCTGCGGACCCCTAGTCCCACTCAACATACCTCAGGTACCTCTTTTGTCCCACCTCCCACACATGTGGTGACCTCACCCAGCATAACTAGTGCGTCCAGAGATGCTACCTCTCTTATCGTCACTCAATGCCCAAGTTTACCTCCACTGTACCCACACCCTACCATACCCCAGTCTGTATATTATGCCCTGAATCAATCCTACCACGCCAAGAAATCTGCTCCTTTTATTCTTTGTCCCCAACGCACTAGACGACCAGTTTTGATAGCCGTACCCTCATCCTACTCCTCCTTTGTTCCTCGGGTGATGTAGAGGTTAACCCAGGCCCTGTGTGTCCCCAGGCACTCTCATTTGTTGACTTCTGTAACCGTAAAAGCCTTGGTTTCATGCATGTTAACATCAGAAGCCTCCTCCCTAAGTTTGTTTTACTCACTGCTTTAGCACACTCCGCAAACCCTGATGTCCTTGCCGTGTCTGAATCCTGGCTTAGGAAGGCCAACAAAAATTTGGAGATTTCCATTCCCAACTACAACATTTTCCGTCAAGATAGAACTGCTAAAGGGGGAGGAGTTGCAATCTACTGCAGAGATAGTCTGCAAAGTTATGTCATACTTTCCAGGTCTATGTCCAAACAGTTCGAGCTTCTAATTTTAAAAATGAATCTCTCCAGAAATAAGTCTCTCACTGTTGCCGCCTGTTATAGACCCCCCTCAGCTCCCAGTTGTGGCCTGGAAACCATATGTGAATTAATTGCCCCCATCTAGTATCGTCAGAGTTCGTTCTGTTAGGTGACCTAAACTGGGACATGCTTAACACCTCGGCAGTCCTACAATCTAAGCTAGATGCCCTCAATCTCACACAAATTATCAAGGAACCCACCAGGTACAACCTTAAAACTATAAACATGGGCACCCTCTTAGATATTATAATGACCAACTTGCCATCCAAATACACCTCTGCTGTTTTCAATCAGGATCTCAGCGATCATTGCCTCATTGCCTGCATCTGCTATGGGTCCGCGGTCAAACGACCACCCCTCATCACTGTCAAACGCTCCCTAAAACACATCAGCGAGCAGGCCTTTCTAATCAACCTGGCCTGGGTATCCTGGAAGGATATTGACCTCATCCCGTCAGTAGAGGATGCCTGGTCGTTCTTTAAAGGTAATTTCCTCACCATCTTAAATAAGTATGCCCCTTTCAAAAAATGTAGAACTAAGAACAGATATAGCCCTTGATTCACTCCAGACCTGACTGCCCTCGACCAGCACAAAAACATCCTGTGGCGGACTACATTAGCATCGAATAGTCCCCACAATATGCAACTTTTCAGAGAAGTCAGGAGCTAATACACGCAGTCAGTTAGGAAAGCAAAGGCTAGCTTTTTCAAACAGAAATTTGCATCCTGTAGCTCTAACTCCAAAACGTTTTGAGACACTGTAAAGTCCATGGAGAATTAGAGCACCTCCTCCCAGCTGCCCACTGCACTGAGGCTAGGAAACACTGTCACCACCGATAAATCCACGATAATCGAGTATTTCAAGAAGCAATTCTCTACGGCTGGCTTTCCTACTGGCTACCCCAACCCCGGCCAACAGCTCTGCACCCCCCGCAGCTACTTGGCCAAGCTCCCCAGCTTCTCCTTAACCCAAATCCAGATAGCAGATGTTCTAAAAGAGCTGCAAAACCTGGACCTGTACAAATCAGCTGGGCTAGACAATCTGGAACCTCTCTTTCTAAAATTATTGTTGCAAACCCTATTACCAGTCTGTTCAACCTCTCTTCCATATCGTCCGAGATTCCCAAAGATTGGAAAGCTGCCGCAGTCATCCCCCTCTTCAAAGGGGGTGACACTCTAGACCCAAACTGTTACAGACCTATATCCATCCTGCCCTGCCTTTTTAAAGTCTTTGAAAGCCAAGTTAACAAACAGATCACTGACCATTTCGAATCCCATCATACCTTTTCCGCTGTGCAATCCGGTTTCTGAGCTGGTCACGGGTGCACCTCAGCGACGCTCAAGGTACTAAACGATATCATAACCGCCATCAATATTAGACAGTACTGCGCAGCCGTCTTCATCGACCTGGCCAAGGCTTTCGACTCTGTCAATCACCATATTCTTATCGGCAGACTCAACAGCCTTGGTTTTTCAAATGACTGCCTCACCTGCTTCACCAACTACTTCTCAGATAGAGTTCAGTGAGTCAAATCGGGGGGGGGGGGGGGGGGGGGCTATTGTTCAGACCTCTGGCAGTCTCTATGGGGGTATCATAGGGTTCAATTCTCAGGCTGACTATTTTCTCTGTATATATCAACAATGTCGCTCTTGCTGCGGGTGATTCCTTGATCAACCTCTACGCAGACGACAGCATTCTGTATACATCTGGCCCTTCTTTGGACACTGTTAACAAACCTCCAAACGAGCTTCAATGTCATAGAACACTCCTTCCGTGGCCTCCAACTGCTCTTAAGCGCTTGTAAAACTAAATGCATGCTATTTAACCAATCACTGCCTGCACCCGCCCACCCGACTAGCATCACTACCCTGGACGGTTCTGACTTAGAATATGTGGACAACTACAAATACCTAGGTGTCTGGCTAGACTGTAAACTCTCCTTCCAGACTCATATTAAACATCTCCAATCCAAAATTAATTCTAAAATCGGCTTCCTATTTTGCAACAAAGCCTCCTTCACCCACGCTGCCAAACATACCCTCATAAAACTGACTATCCTACCGATCCTCGACTTCGGCGATGTCATTTACAAAATAGACTCCAACACTATACCCATCAAACTGGATGAAGTCTATCACAGTGCCATCCATTTTGTTACCAAAGCCCCATATACCACCAACCACTGCGACCTGTATGCTCTCGTCGGCTGGCCCTCGCTACATATTTGTCGCCAGACCCACTGGCTCCAGGTCATCTATAATTATTTGCTAGGTAAAGCCCCGCCTTATCTCAGCTCACTGGTCACCATAACAACACCCACCCGTAGCACGAGCTCCAGCAGGTATATCTCACTGGTCATCCCCAAAGCCAACACCCCATTTGGCCGCCTTTCCTTCCAGTTCTCTGCTGCCAATGACTGGAACGAATTGCAAAAATCGCTGAAGTTGGAGACATATATCTCCCTCACTAAATTTAAGCATCAGCTATCTGAGCAGCTTACCGATAGCTGCAGCTGTACACAGTCCATCTGTAAATAGCCCATCCAACAACCTACCTCATCCACATATTGTTTTTATTTACTGTTTTGCTCTTTTGCACACCAGTATTTCTACTTGCACATCATCATCTGCACATCTATCAGTGTTAATTTTCTAAATTGTAATTACTTCGCTACTATGGCCTATATATTGCCTTACCTCCTTACGCCATTTGCACACACTGTATATAGACTTTTTCATTGTGTTATTGACTGTACGTTTGTTTATTCCATATGTAACTTGTTGTTGTTGTTTGTCTCGCACTGCTTTGCTTTATCTTGGCTAGGTCACAACTGTAAATGAGAACTTGTTCTCAACTGACCTACCTGGTTAAATAAAAGTGAAATCAAAAAACAGTGGCTGTATGTACATATCCCAACCAGAAGCCATGGATTACAGGCAATATCAGCATTGAGCTAAAGGCAAGAGCTGTCGCTTTCAAGGAGCAGGAGACTAATCCAGACGCTTATAAGAAATCCCGCTATGCCTTCAGACGAACCATCAAACAAGCAAAGCGTCAATACAGGATTAAGATTGAATCCTACTACACCGGCTCTGACGCTCATCGGATGTGGCGGGATTTAAAACTATTACGGACTACAAATGAAAACCCAGACGTGAGCTGCTCAGTGACACGAGCTAAATGCCTTTGATGCTCACTTCGAGGCAAGCAGCACAAGCATACATGAGAGCACCAGCTGTTCTGGATGACTGTGTGATAACGCTCTTTGTAGCCGATGTGAACAAAACCTTTAAACAGGTCAACATTCACAAAGCCCCTGGGCCAGACGGATTACCAGGACGTGTACTCAAAGCATGCACGGACCAACTGGCAAGTGTCTTCACTGACATTTTCAACCTCTCCCTGACCGAGTCTGTAATACCAATATGTTTCAAGCAGACCACCATAGTCCCAGTGCCCAAGGAAGCGAAGGTAACCTGTCTAAATGATTACCGCCCCGTGGCACTCACGTCGGTAGCCATGAAGTGCTTTGAAAGGCTGGCCATGGCTCACATCAACAGCATCCTCCCGGACACCTTAGACCCACTCCAATTTGCATACCGCCCCATCAGATCCACAGATGACGCAATCTCAATCGCACTCCACACTGCCCTTTCTCCCCTGGACAAAAGGACCACCTATGTGGGAATGCTATTCATTGACTACAGCTCAGCATTCAACACCATAGTGCCCACGGAGCTCATCACTAAGCAAGGGACTCTGGGACTAAACCCCTCCCTCTGCAACTGGATCCTGGACTTCCTGACGGACCGCCCCCATGTGGTAAGTGTAGGCAAGAAAATGTCTGCCACGCTGATCCTTAACACTGGGGCCCCTCAGGGGTGTGTACTTAGTCCCCTCCTGTATTCCCTGTTCACCCATGACTGAATTGCCAAACACGACTCCAATGCCATCATTAAGTTTGCTGATGACACAACAGTGGTAAACCTGATCACCAACAACGACGAGACAGCCAATAGGGAGGAGGTCAGAGAACTGGCCGTGTGGTGCCAGGACAACAACCTCTCCCTCAATTTGAGCAAGACTAAGGAGCTGATCGTGGACTACAGGAAAAGGCGGGCCGAACAGGCCCCAATTAACATCGACGGGGCAGTAGTGGAGCGGGTCGAGAATTTCAAGTTCCTTGGTGTCCACATCACCAACGAACTATCATGGTCCAAACATACCAAGACAGAGGGCACGACAAAACCTTTTCCCCCTCAGGAGACTGAAAAGATTTGGCATGGGTCCCCAGATCCTCAAAAGATTCTACAGCTGCACCATCGAGAGTATCCTGACTGGTTGCATCACCGATACAGAGGGTATCAAATCAAACCAAATCCAATTTTATTTGTCACATACACATGGCTAGCAGATATTAATGTGAGTGTAGCGAAATGCTTGTGCTTCTAGTTCCGACAATGCAGTAATATCCAACGAGTAATCTAACCTAACAATTCCACAAAAATGACCTTATACACACAAGTATAAAGGAATGAATAAGAATATGTACATTAAAAAATATATATGAATGAGTGGTATAGAACGGCATAGGCAAGATGCAGTGGATGGTATAGAGTACAGTATATACATATGAGATGAGTAATGTAGGGTATGTAAATATATAAAGTAACATTGTTTAAAGAGGCTAGTGATACATTAAATCAAGATGGCAAGATGCAGTAGATGTTATAGAGTACAGTATATACATATGAGATGAGTAATGTAGAGTATGTAAACATTATATAAAGTGGCATTGTTTAAAGTGGCTAGTGATAGATTACATCAAGATGGCAAGATGCAGTAGATGGTATAGAGTACAGTATATACATGTGAGATGAGTAATGTAGGGTATGTAAACATTATATGAAGTGGCATTGTTTAAAGTGGCTAGTGATAACATTTATTACATACATTTTTCCATTATTAAAGTGTCTGGAGTTGAGTCCGTATGTTGGCAGCAGCCACTCAATGTTAGTGATGGCTGTTTAACAGTCTGATGGCCTTGAGATAGAAGCTGTTTTTTCAGTCTCCCGGTCCCTCTTTGGTGCACCTGTACCGACCTCACCTTCTGGATGATAGCGGGGTGAACATGCAGTGGCTCGTGTGGTTGTTGTCCTTGATGATCTTTTTGGCCTTCCTGTGACATCGGGTGGTGTAGGTGTCCTGGAGGGCAGGTAGTTTGCCTCCAGTGATGCGTTGTGCAGACTTCACTACCCTCTGGAGAGCCTTACGGTTATGGGCGAAGCAGTTGCCATACCAGGCGGTGATACAGCCGGATTGTGCATCTGTAAAAGTTTGTGTTTTTGGTGACAAGCCGAATTTCTTCAGCCTCCTGAGGTTGAAGAGGCGCTGCTGCGCTTTCTTCACCACGCTGTCTGTGTGGGTGGACCATTTCAGTTTGTCCGTGATGTGTACGCCGAGGAACTTAAAACTTTCTACCATCTCCACTACTGTCCTGTCGATGTGAATAGGGGGGTGCTCCCTCTGCTGTTTCTTGAAGTCCACAATTATCTCCTTTGTTTTGTTGACGTTGAGTGGGAGGTGTCGTGGAAAATTGCAAGATTATGTTATAATGCTTGTATTACATTATAATGGTTGTTTTATTCTACAGAATAGAGTATTCTGTTAACTATTGTGTGTGTGTTCCACTGAGGATGAGCCTCTATGAGATAGCACTGACAGAGGAGATTTACGATGTCTTTGGGTGAGAAAACCTAAAGAGCATTCCAGATTGGATGAGATAATGGTTCTGTGCTATGAAGTACCAGGAATGAGATTAGAACCTCGTCTTATGGACCAACCTGAGCGATAATTTATAGCAAATGTTATCTGGCTAAGGGATACTCCTTTCTCAAATATAAAGTCCCTTTGTGAAGAGTTCCTAAGATCTGTGGTTCACCATGTAGGTTGAGAGGGGTGTATCTTGGCTATAAAAGATCTTTGTAATTTTCTGTAGTCATTTCCAATGGTTTATTAGAAATGGTGCATCATTGAAAGTCAAATTGCTATTGCAAAGCTCTTATTATTAAAGATGTAGTTTAACCTTTCACGAGCCTCTACCCCGGGTCCGGGAGCACCCCCCCCCCCCCCCTCCCCCCCACACTGATTAGCATCGCTAGCATAGCGTCACAATTAAATAGTAGCATCTAAATATCATTAAATCACAAGTCCAAGACACCTAATGAAAGATACAGATCCTGTGAATAAAGCCACCATTTCAGATTTTTTAAATGTTTTACAGGGAAGACAAAATATGTAAATCTATTAGCTAACCACGTTAGCAAAAGACACCATTTTTCTTTGTCCACCATTTTCTCTCTCCACCAGTAGCTATCACCAATTCGGCTAAACTAAGATATTGATAGCCACTAACCAAGAAAAAACCTCATCAGATGACAGTCTGATAACATATTTATGGTATAGGATAGGTTTTGTTAGAAAAATGTGCATATTTCAGGTATCAGTCATAGTTTGCCATTGCAGCCACCATCACAAATCTCACCAAAGCTCCTAGAATTACTACAGAGAGCAACTTGTATTACCAATTTACTCATCATAAAACATTTCTTAAAAATACACAGCACATAGCAATGGAAAGACACAGATCTTGTGAATTCAGACAACATTTCAGATTTTCTAAGTGTTTTATGGCGAAAACACAATAAATCGTTATATTAGCATACCACATATGCAAACGTTACCCGACCATTGATTCAAGCCAAAGAGAGCGATATCGTTATCATCGCCAAAATATATTATTTTTTTCACTAACCTACTCAGAATTCTTCAGATGACACTCCTGTAACATCATATTACAACATACATATAGAGTTTGTTCGAAAATGTGCATATTTAGCGGCACAAATCGTGCTTACACAATGGAAATACTGTCCAACTACTCAAGCAATCTGCCCGGCGCCATCTTTAAAATACAACTATTTTTATCGAAAACTATTCATAAACTTGACTAAAAAAATACAGGTTGGACATGAAATGAAAGATGCATTAGTTATTAATGCATAGTTAGATTTAGATTTTTAAAATTAACGTTACTAGACATACAGTGTGCGTTACAGCCAGACTAGTGCCGCAATAACGGCGTCACTATTCACCATTATTGAGTTTACATTTTTCCACATAAAAATGGAATAACATCATAAATAGCTCTTACTTTTCGACGAGCTTCCATCAGAATCTTGGCATGGTGGTCCTTTGTCCAAAAGAATCGTTGCTTGGTTGTAAAACGTTGCATTCAACTTCTGATATAGCAGCTAACAATAGCTAACAATAGCTATTTTGCCCCAACGTGTCCAAATCCTCAAGACGCAATACTGAGGAAATTCCGAAAAATAGCAATATACTCGCATAATCTGATATAACTCGGTTTAAAATAGCTTCGTTATGATGTTTCTAACACCTATATCAAATTAAATTACAGACGGATACATCTAACGATGGTAAATGAGCGTTTGAAAATGGCATCCTGAGGTCCCTCTCTGCGTAATGCTCAGCTTCGAAAGGAAGGCGTACCTCACTCCTTGGCCTTTTATAACCTCTGAGAGCTACCTAGGAAGCCCATTCCACTTCTCATTGGTTACTGACATCCAGGGGAAGGCGGGTGCAGTTCATGTCGTTCCATAGGATACACACAGACCTTTAAACTGATCTGAGACCAGAGCTTCGCTCTCAGACCTTCGCAGTACCTGTCATGGATTTCGCTGTAGAAAGAGTTCTGGGTCACCCACAGACAAAATTCCAACGGCTATAGAAACTAGAGAGTGTTTTCTATCCAATAATTATAATATTATGCATATTGTACGAGCAAGAATTGAGTAGGAAGCCGTTTAATGTGTAGAGAAAATTATGCTAATGATAAACAGCACCCCCTATAGTTGCAAGAAGTTAAGTATAACTCTGACTGGTGTGTGAAGTTTGTAACTCTCCTCATTTGGTAAAGCAGAAATATGCCACCACAGAGGTTGTTTTCCTGACACCACACTCCGAGGGCCATCACCTCCTCCCTGTACGCCGTCTCGTCATTGTTGGTAATCAAGCCCACCACTGTAGTGTCGTCTGCAAACTTGATGATTGAGTTGGAGGCGTGCATGGCCACGCAGTCGTGGGTGAACAGGGAGTACAGGAGAGGGCTGAGAACGCACCCTTGTGGGGCCCCAGTGTTGAGGGGTGTAAATGTTGTTACCTACGCTCACCGCCTGGGGCGGCCCGTCAGGAAGTCCAGGACCCAGTTGCACAGGGCGGGATAGAGTCCCAGGGTCTTGTGCTTGATGACGGGTTTGGAGGGTACTATGGTGTTAAATGCTGAGCTGTAGTCGATGAACAGCATTCTCACATAGGTATTCCTCTTGTCCAGATGGGTTAGGGCAGTGTGCAGTGTGATTGCGACTGCGTCGTCTGTGGACCTGTTGGGGCAGTAGGCAAATTGAAGTGGGTCTAGGGTGTCAGGTAGGGTGGAGGTGATATGGTCCTTGACTAGTCTCTCAAAGCACTTCATGATGACGGAAGTGAGTGCTACGGGGCGGTAGTCATTTAGCTCAGTTACCTTAGCTTTCTTGGGAACAGGAACAATGGTGGGAACAATGCGTAGTGTGTAGTGCGAACGGCCCAGTACATCACTGGGGCCAAGCTTCCTGCCATCCAGGACCTATATAATAGGCAGTGTCAGAGGAAAGCCCATAAAATTGTCAGAGACGCCAGTCACCCGTTATAGAGACGCCAGTTATAGACTGTTTTCTCTGCTACCGCACGGCAAGCGGTACCGGAGCGTCAAGTCTAGAACCAAAAGGCTCCTCAACAGCTTCTACCCCCAAGCCATAAGACTGCTGAACAATTCATAAAATCGTCACTGGACAATTTACATTGACTTGCAAGCCTCCCCCTTTTTCCTTCAAACATAACGATGGTCATTATGGCCAAACAGCCCTATTTTTGTTTCATTAGACCAGAGGACATTTCTCCAAAAAATACGATCTTTGTCCCCATGTGCAGTTGCAAACCATAGTCTGGCATTATTATGGCGGTTTTGGAACAGTGGCCTCTTCCTTGCTGAGTGGCCTTTCAGGTTATGTCGATATAGGACTCGTTTAGATACTTTTGTACCTGTTTCCTCCAGCATCTTCACAAGGTCCCTTGCTGTTGTTCTGGGATTGATTTGCACTTTTCGCACCAAAGTACGTTCATCTCTAGGAGACAGAATGCGTCTCCTTCCTGAGCGGTATGGCGGCTGCGTGGTCCCATGGTGTTTATACTGGCGTACTATTGTTTGTACAGATGAACGTGGTACCTTCAGGCATTTGGAAATTGCTCCCAAGGATGAACCAGATTTGTGGAAGTCTACAAAAACATTTCTGAGGTCTTGGCTGATTTATTTTGATTTTCCCATGATGTCAAGCAAAGAGGCACTGAGTTTGGAGGTAGGCCTTGAAATACATCCACAGGTATACTTCCAATTGACTCAAATTATATCAATTAGCCTATCAGAAGCTTCTACGCCATGACATGATTTTCTGGAATTTTCCAAGCTGTTTAAAGGCACAGTCAACTTAGTATATGTAAACTTCTAACTCACTGGAATTGTGATACAGTGAATTATAAGTGAAATAATCTGTATGTAAACAAATTTTGGAAAAATGACTTGTGTCATGCACAAGGTAGATGTCCTAACCGACTTCCCAGAACTATAGTTTGGTTAACAAGGAATTTGTGGAGTGGTTAAAAAACGAGTTTTAATGACTCCAACCTCCAAACTTCCGACTTCAACTGAACTTAACCAACATGCAAGATACATTTATGGTCGACTCTAACATTGATTTAGCCTGCAAATGTTCAGTTGGTAATATTCATTTTTTGTCCTCTTTTAATGCTTCTAAAGCAGGTTGACGTTTATTGGGATGAGTCTTGTCCTTGAGGCAGACCTGAGCGATTTCCGCTAGGTGTGCCAACTGCAAAGTCAAATTTGCCTTTCTTTTAAAAATCTTCATTTAAAGTTAGGGTTAGGCAGTAGGGTTAGCAGTGTGATTAAGGTTAAGGTTTAAAATATGATTGTATGACTGTGTGGCTGTGCCAGCTACTAACCTGTGCCTCTTATTAAGGGGAAAGTAATCTAAAAGTAACAAAGTAATCAGATTACATTTAAGGTAATCCAAAAGTTACATTACTGATAAAAATGTGGACAGGTAACCAGCAACTAACATTTAGAAAGTAACCTACCTAACCCTGCATGCGTCTGTGTTTATGTGTTCTGTGAGTGTTGACATGCATGTGTCTGTAGGTTGTGACAAATGCAGAGTGAAATGCAAAGAAAGCTTCCTTTCCTGTCAATCTGTCCATATGCAAGGGCAGCTGGAGAAGACAGAACCAACTGTCATCTTCGTGTGAGTGGATTCTGCTATATGTCTTCAATCCTTTGAGTGAAAATGGCATAAATAATTTACAATGCCTATGAGAAGTTCAATGGCAGATTTTATTTCAATATGCCCATTTTTCAAGCCTCAGAATTGGGCCTTAAACTGAAAGAAAGGGAAGTAGAAGTTCATGTGTCTACTGAACTGGCACCAGGTAAGCTACATTTCAATAATTAAACTCGTGCCTACTGTACATTTAGCAATGACCCTGTATTTAAGAATTCATAAATCAGTGAATACATTCGATATAAACAGTAACTATAGCCTATAACCTAATGTCTAGTATAGACTGTACACTTGCAGTATCAAGCAACACTAGGCCTCAAGTAGCTTGAGGACTGATTATCTTCTTTAAAAATGTAACGCAATATCAATATGACGTTGTGCTCACTAAGCCACATGACCTGACCATGACCCGTGTCATTACATTAAAAGGAACAGAATAATATTCATGTAATTTGTGAGCACTGGGCCACTCGATCCCAAACAGCACAAGGGCTATTATTACAACAACATACTCTAGAGCAGGGATCATCAACTATATTCAGCGACGGGACATTTTTTTCTTGAGAGGATGGTCGGGGGGGGGCAGTGTACAAATAAATAATTTGTACACTGGAAATTGACAGCAGGAAGCCAAAACAGATACAATATTTAACTCAAACATAATCATTTCAAACCTTGCTTACATTTGTATACGAGTATGTGTCTCTCTGTTATGTGTGGGAATACTTGGGAACAGATTTCCAAAATAGAAAAAACTTGGAGCTGTTTTCCTGGTGTTTTTTGTCTTTTATGTTCAACCATGTTTGTTTTCTTTGCTCAGAAAACTTGAGGGGCCAAATAAAACCAGGCCCACATGCCGCCAGTTGGGGAACCCTGCTCTAGAGTCTAATGCTGGCAGAGTATTCTGTGAAGGAGTATTCTGTGAAGAAACACATACAGTATATAACAATAAAAGAAATGACAGTAATACCAATCCAAGGACAGCCTTCTGCTCAACATGTATTACTTTGCTGCTGCCTGTCGCAATAGAGCTGGGTGTATTCATATTTACTCTGTTATTTAGTTTACTCTGAAAGAGCAGTTGCTTTTAGCTAAGTTACATGCTGGTATATGGATTAACCTCAGAGGTAATTATCTTCAGTGTGACCTACCCTGTGGATAACCCGACACTTTAACCCAGGCATGTGGAGGGAACATGACGTCCCAAACATGAGCAGCTGTCAGTGGCAAGCACATAGAAATAAATACCCACCGTGGCACACCACATCTCTGTGACATTAGGAGCGTCCATAAACACACAACACACACTCTCTCGCCCTCTCTTGTTAAAACACGCTCAGAAAACATGTGAGACAGATAGCTAGATACATTCTACTCAAGTGTTTGGGAATAGACACTTCTCAAGTGGCTCCTCATGTTTTCATCTGTTACATGAGCTGGTATCTGGTCACATTGCATATTACTCACATGGTCCTACTGACCTTTATCACACAAGTGATCCACAAGTGTACTGACTTACGAGCAGCATGTTTTCCTACAGTCAAATTTCCAAAACATTCCTTTTCATGGCTGCAGTGCCTGGGGCTCTCAGACTGCACTGTTGACATTAGTGAGTCAGCCTGGCCATAGGTCATAGACTGTGGTCAATGTCATTCTTTACCAAGTTCATAGTTACAGATAGCCTTTGTCAGGTTCTACAATACAAAGTTGCATGGTTTTCTGAAATCAAGTGGAAAGCTGTTTTCAATTGCTTTCAAAGTTAATGTGTGCTGATGTAAGGCATTGTCATCTTGAGTGTAGGGCTGTGTATAAGTGCGTGGCTCGTCAGGCTAATGTGTGTTGATATATTGGCTGTTTGTGTATGCATGTGGGTTGGATATGCATGTGTTCTTTTAAAAGTAGGCGGAGGGCATATTCCTGTATGTGTTTACTGCCCTACTGAGTCTGAATTTGTTTCCACTAAGCAGAGGCTGTCGGGCTGTCGGCTGGTTACAAGCACAAGAGTCATTATCAGCCAGCCCCCACAGTGTGTGTGTGTGTGTGTGTGTGTGTGTGTGTGTGTGTGTGTGTGTGTGTGTGTGTGTGTGTGTGTGTGTGTGTGTGTGTGTGTGTGTGTGTGTGTGTGTGTGTGCGTGCGTGCGTGCGTGTGTCTGTGTGTGTGTCCCTATGTGTGTGTGTGTGTGTGTGTGTGTGTGTGTGTGTCTGTGTGTGTGTCCTCTGGCTAAGGCTCAGAAGCAGTGTCAGAGACATAATGTAGAATAGGAGGTAAGTACATGAGGCTCCATTTAAAAATGAAAACAAAATAAAAACCAATGATTAATTGATTCTTGACATCTGCAAGAGAGGTATTTGTTGCCAAAAAAATCACATTAAAAGTGTTTACAGTTACAAATTCATATCATCAAAAAGAATATTGCAAACAATGTGGGTTCTATCCATAAATCAATCACTATGATTTTGTGTGTAATCCTTTAACAATGAAGCGATAAAGATGTTGTTTATTTTCTGGCCTCTGTTTGCCTATCAAAATAAATCAGCCAGTACTATGCGTATTTCAGACATTACGACATTCCTACAAGGCTAGACAGTCTATCAAACGTGATGTCAGACTGCCCCCTGGAGGACAATCAAGAATAAATACAAACTGACTGGAAATAGGTGGGTTCTTTCACACACAGAGAGAGAGGGAAAGAGAGAGAAACAAGGAAGAGGGAAGAAAAAGCAAGCATCAAAACATATTACATTGTTATCTGGGGCATGTCAGAGCAGAAACTATAACCATGAAGTCCAAGGAACTGTCCGTAGATCTCCGAGATAGAATTGTGGTGAGATATTCATCTGGGGACGGGTATAAAATAATTTCTAGAATGTTGAAAGTTTCCAAGAGCGCAGTGGTCTCCATTTGGGAAATTGAAAATATATGGAACTTCCCAGCCTAGAGCTGTCCGTCTGACAAAACTGAGCAACTGTGTAAGAAGGACATTGGTCAGGGAGGGGACCAAGAACCCAATGACCACTCTGACAGAACTACACAGTTCCTTGGCTGAGATGGGAGAACCTGCCAGAAGGACAACAGTAATACGCTCCATCATTCGTCTCTGTTTTTTCCTAACTGGAAATTGAGACCCGACTTATCATTCCTTGCAAAGACTGAGCGGTAGTATTGAGTGAGTTTTCCAATGGAAGCCCCGCCCCTGTGTCTACATCACATCTTTTCTGGTATCCCTTCTGGTATAAACACAGAAGAGATGGACATTCTGCTACTTCGCTTCTACTGCTTGCGCAATTATATCTCTATCAAGTTTGGAGGAGTGTCTGTGCGAGCTGGTGAGACAATACAAGAACCTTTGCAACCCTTTGATGTAGTTGTATTCGGACAAGCAAGCAAAAGATAACAGCTGGAGGGAGAAATCACGGAATTTGAAAACCAATACTGATATTAAAGGAACATGGAGAAAGATTTGGGACCGGTTTGTTCACATTCTGAAAAAGGTGAAGGAGATGAGGAGTGGGGCTGCCGCTGGTGTGTGTCCCACCGATTGTCAGACAACTGCATTGACTTTGTGTTCACGTGAAACATCATCAGACAGACACCAATATGTGACTCGCTTCAGAAAACTAGGCATATGTCGCACGTCACTACTTCACAGGAGCGGCATTGGAAAGTAAACAAAATGCGTTTTTTGGCAGAAATGCCTTCCGCAACATGTGAACTTTCAGGTGCCTTAATAACAAACTTGTATTCCAGCCTAGTTGGTTTAGCTACATAAAAAGACAGGAACCGTCCCGCTAGCAATGATTGGCTGAGATAATGGTGGGCTGGACATGCCGGGTTGATGAGTTTGGATTGGTCTGCCATGTAGCATGCTTATGTCTATAATGTGAGCTGTTTGTATTGATAGTCCTTTCTACCGTGCCGCTTTTGAAAGATATAACCTTAGCCATGGAGAACTACAAAAGTGTTGCTACTTTTCTCAACAACATTGATGCCCCGCTATCAACAGATCAGTTGGAAAAAGTGATGGGCTACTTTCTGCACATGCCAAGGTCAGTGTGAACTGGAGTGATTTTACACAACGCTGGCCAAACAAGATGTAGCTACAAACAAAATGTAGTTAAATGGTTCCAGTCTGTGTGAAGCTTTCATCCATGTATACAGGTATGAGTCTAGCTACATTTTCAGATATAACTTTGTAATTTTGTCAGAAAGTTGTTTTTATTGCAAGTTAAAGTAAAGTAAAGTAATTAAGTAAAAATACTTTAAAGTTCTACTTAAGTATTTTAGGGGTATCTGTACTTTAATTGACTATTTACATTTTTGACTACTTTTACTTTTACTCCACTACATTCCTAAAGAAAATAATTGACTTTCTACTCCATACATTTTCCCTGACACCCAAAAGTACTCATTACATTTTGAATGCTTAGCAGGACAGGGAAATGGTCTAATTCATCCATTTAAAGAGAAAATCCTCGGTCATCCATACTGTATCTAATCTGTCAGACAAACAAAACACAAATGCTTTGTTTGTAAATTATGCCTGAGTGTGAGAGTGTACACCTGGCTATCCGTAAATGTTAAAACCAAGAAAATTGAATTGTGCCACCTGGGTTGCTTAATATAAGAAGTTTGAAATAATATATACTTTTGCTTTTACTTTTAATGCTTAAGTATATTTTAGCAATTACATTTACTTTTGATTCTGAACTATATTTAAAACCAAATACCTTTTTACTTTTACTCAAGTGGGTTTTTACTGGGGGACTTTCACTTTTACTTGAGTCCTTTTCTATTAAGGTATCTTTACTTTTACTCAAGTATGACAGTTGGGTACTTTTTCCACCACTGCTAACATTACATGTATGATCTGTGTAGTAATATTATTTTTTATCAGAAATCCATTGCCTTCCGAGTTATAGCCTAATGTTAGCTAGCTAACATTGAACCTAGTTTTAGCTTTAACTACCTGCAAATTCACACTACAGCTATGACATTGTTTGTACTGGTAGTAGTATGAGTTGGGATTATGCCGGTTCATTGTTTAGCTAGCGAGCTAGCTACATGTCTAAACAAAAGACTCCACTTCGGCTGGATTATATTACATGACCCATCATATTAGCCAGGTGTGTCTGAAGGTGATTACGGTCATCTATTGTATTTCATGAACATGTGCACATGTCTAGACGACAGTGACGCATCCACTTAGCTAGATGTGGCTGGGGCGTGGTCATAGCATTTCCTCCTATTCAGACAAGTGTGTCAGGTAACATTCATCTAATACTGATAAAATATGTATAAAATATAATTTTTTCTGGACACTTTCTGTTTTTGATATTGCTACTATGCAAGTAACCCATTTCACTGTACCGTTTACACCTTCTGTATCCTGTGCAAGTGACAAATACATTTGATATAGTGTGTGTTTACCACATGGCCTCACATGTGAATCCTTAACCCTTTCACACATACCATCACACGGGTGTGACCATTCTACAGTGGTCCCTGAAGCGTATGATCACACCCGTGTGATTAGAACGCTCATTTAGAACGGCCAGTTTCGAATGATGTAACAACGTTTGAGCTCGCCACACTTTTTTCAGAAACTATTTACACAAACACAGTCCTTACAAAGTTATGTCCAGAATGCGAGCAGTTTATTTTTGGATGCAATGTTCAGATATTCACAGAAGTATCTATAGCATAACACAATCATCCAAACCGGGAAAATGTAGGCTACATTTGTCCTAGCCCTAATTGAGGTCTAGCAACACAAGCGGTCATATTTGTATAACTCTCGGCTGACAAACTACAATATGAATTAGCTAATAGCAATTACTATTTATAATTAATCACATCATGGGTGAGCTCACCATTGATCAAAATAATTGAGTAAAACATTTTCTAGAAATCGAAAGTAATCCAACGATGATTAGTTTCAGCACGCAGCCATGCTTTTTTTCCTCACAGAAACCAAAGATAATAAGAGAAGACAATATGAGTTTGGTACGTTTATAGTATGCATTTTGAAGGGGTGTGTCATCTACCATTGTTCACATCCCACCATTCACTTCCTGAAGTTATCAAAAAATGAGTGAACTCTTACTCATTTTGTTATAGCATCTTTGGTCCGACAGACGATTACGTGAAACCCAGAATGCATTGTATGTCAACAAACATGGTTCCACACACATAGCTGGAATAAGCTTAGCTCATCATAATCAGTACAACCCTCAAAAACGTATTTTACACACATACCATGTGCCCATTACAATCTATGCAAGAATCGGAATGCATGATTTATCACCGTTACTTGAAAACGTGAATAAAACAGTAAATATATAAATAATTACCATACAAAACATTTTCTGATAGTGATTTATTGATACAAATGGCGCGTGCCGGCAGTCAATCACGTTTCCTCTCACTCCCACTCTGAGCCATTCAGTGTTGTTTATGTATGCAGCTAGTGAGCTACATATATACACAAAAATATTATGTTACAGTAGAAACCACATAACACAACTTGCAGAAACTATTATAACGTAATAAGGCACAACTTTGATAGAAACGCACACATTTCCAAAGTTATTATTGGTAACGGAAACCACTATGACTGCGATGCAGGCAACAGACGGAAAATGTGAACACGTGTGTGCAGGACGGGAGATGAGCAAATGACTGCAGACTTGAACTGCACTAACAATTGGGAAGTGTTTGGGGAAATTTGTCTGGGTTAGAAATGTTTAAAAAAAAATCATTGGTTCGCAAAAGTAAAAATGACTACTTTTATGTGAATGAATGAGGCGGAACACACCTCGATTCAAACTGTTCTTAGGAATTCATTTGAAATTGACAAGTTGAAAACAGCCTATAAATAAAAACAGGCTGCGTGCCGTGGTTTGAGGGCAGCGCGTAATTAAATATACTGTTGCGTAACAATCACATTCTGGAATGGAGAGAACGTTCTAACATCACATGCATAAGAAAACTCACACTTGGGTGACCGTTAGAGATATTTGGAACTCAGGCATGAAAAGGTTAAAGAGATAGGTGGGGCTAAGGCTTAAGAGGGTGTGAACGATAATGAATGGGGGTAGACAAAGAAGAGCACTCCAGTAGGTTTACCAAAACATTCAAGGACCATTTTCTCAAATGTGGGCTTACAATTTTATCAACTTTCAAAGCAGAATTACTTTCCCATTGTTCTTCAACTGCAGGGTATGATATACTATTTTCTAGCTACTTTTACCCAATGTAAAAAATATAATTTCAAATGTTGCTACATAAGACCGAATCGAGGAGGTCGGTCACATACAGTACATTCGGAAAGTATTCAGACCCCTTGGCTTTTTCCACATTTTGTTACGTTACAGCTTTAATCTAAAATTGATTCAATAATTTTTTTCTCATCAATCTACACACAATACCCCATAATGACAAAGCAAAAACAGGTTCTTTAAAAAAAAAGTTTTATGCAGAATAAAAACAGAAATACTTTAATTACTTAAGTATTCAGACCCTTTTTTATGAGACTCGAAATTGAGCTCAGGTGCTTCCTGTTTCCATTGATCATCCTTGAGATGTTTCTACAACTTGAATGGAGTGCACCTGTGGTAAAATAAATTGATTGGACATTATTTGGAAAGGCACACACCTGTCTATATAAGGTCCCACAGTTGACGACGCATGTCAGAGCAAAAACCAATCCATGAGGTCAAAGGAATTGGCCGTAGAGCGCCGATACAGGATTGTGTTGAAGCACAGATCTGGAGAAGGGTACCAACACATTTCTGTAGCATTGAAGGTCCCCAAGAACAGTGGCCACCATCATTCTTAAATTGAAGAAGTTTGAAACCACCAAACTGAGCAATTGGGCGAGAAGGGTCTTGGTCAGCGAGGCGACCAAGAACCCGATTGCCACTCTGAAAGAGCTCCAGAGCTCCTCTGTGGAGACAGGAAAACCTTCCAGAAGAACAATCATCTCTGCACCAATCAGGCCTTTATGGTAGTGTGGCTAGACTAAATCCACTCCTCAGTAAAAGGTATATGACAGCCCACTAGGAGTTTGCCAAAAGGCTCTCAGACCATGAGAAACAAGAGTCTCTGGTCTGATGAAACCAAGATTGAATTCTTTGGCCTGAATGGCAAGTGTCACGTCTGGACGAAACCTGGCACCATCCCTACGGCGAAGGATGGTGGTGGCAGCATCATGCTGTGGGGATGTTTTTCAGCGGCAGGGACTGGGAGACTAGTCAGAGATTGAGGGAAAGATGAACGGAGCAAAGTACAGAGATCCTTGATGAAAACCTGCTCCACAGCGCTGAGGACCTCAGACTGGAGCAAAGGTTCACCTTCCAACAGGACAACGACCCTAAGTACACAGCCAAGACAGTGCAAGAGTGGCTTCTGGACAAGTCTCTGAATGTCCTTGAGTGGCCCAGCCAGAGCCCGGACTTGAACCCGGTCAAACATCTCTGGAGGGACCTGAAAATACCTGTGCAGCGACGCTCCCCATCCAACCTGACAGAGCTTGAGAGGATCTGCAGAGAAGAATGGGAGAAACACCCCATATACAGGTGTGCCAAGCTTGTAGCATCATAGCCAAGAAAACTCATGGCTGAAATCACTGCCAAATGTGCTTCAACAAAGTACTGAGTAAAGGGTCTGATTACTTACATAAATGTGATATTTATTTATTTGTATTAATTTGCTAACATTTCTAAAAACCAGTTTTTGCTTTGTCATTGTGGGGTATTGTGTGTAGATTAATGAGGGGGGAAAATGACTTAATCCATTTTAGAATAAGGCTGTAACATAATCAAATGTGTAAAAAGTAAAGGGGTCTGAAAACATTCTGAATGCACTGCATGCCAGATATGGTATGTACTGGTCATGCAGCCAAGCCCTTTTGTACAGTCAGTTTGTTATCTTATGTTTAGCAGACCTAGGTAGAACATGTGAACTCAGCTCTTTTGTGGATGGTAGAAATTGAGTGGGAAATAGTCCGTGCCTGTGTTATAATAACGATTAGCAGGGCTAGTTTAAGATTGAGATATTTCGGGAAATCCTTTCCTTGGGTAAACATTTTAACTCAAAGGAGCCCATGAATATGTTTTAAGATTGCATACCATTCTAATGTATTTTTTTAAATATTTAACCTTTGTTTAACTAGTACATACACACAGCAAGTAGGTCACATGGGGGAGAGGCATTGTGCCGTGAAGGTGTTGCTTTGTTTGTTTTTTGAAATGAGGTTTGCTGTTCACTTGCGCTATATAAGATGGAAGGGAGTTCCATGCACTCATGGCTCTGTATAATACTGTACGTTTCCTTGAATATGTTCTGGACCTGGGGACTGTGAAAAGACCCCTGGTGGCATGTCTGGTGGGGTAAGTGTGTGTGTCAGTGTTGTGTAGGAGTTGACTATGCAAACAACTTGGAATTTCCAACACATGAATGTTTCTTACAAAAACAACAACTCTTAGCCAAGAGAGAGTATTAATATTTGACTATATTATCAAGACTGTTTCAATGACAGCTTTTTCCATCGACGTAACATTGCAAAAATCAGAAACTTTCTGTCCAAAAATGATGCAGAAACATTTATCCATGCTTTTATTTCTTCTACATTAGACTACTGCAATGTTCTACTTTCCGGCTACCCGGATAAAGCACTAAATAAACTTCAGTTAGTGCTAAACACGGCTGCTAGAATCTTGACTAGAACCAAAAAATGTGATCATATTACCCCAGTACTAGCCTCTCTACAATGGCTTCCTGTTAAGGCTAGGGCTGATTTCAATGTTTTACTGCTATCCTACAAAGCATTAAATGGGCTTGCTCCTACCTATCTTTCCGATTTGGTCCTGCCGTACATACCTACACGTACGTTACAGTCACAAGCCCTCCTTACTGTCCCTAGAATTTCTAAGCAAACAGCTGGAGGCGGGGCTTTCTCCTATAGAGCTCAATTTTTCTGGAATGGTCTGCCTATCCATGTGAGAGACGCAGACCCAGCCTCGACCTTTAAGTCTTTATTGAACACTCATCTCCTCAGTAGGTCCTCTGATTGAGTGTATTCTGGCCCAGGAGTGTGAAGGTGAACGGAAAGGCACTGGAGCAACGAACCACCCTTGCTGTCTCTGCCTGGCGGGTTCCCCTCTCTCCACTGGGATTCTCTGCCTCAAACCCTATTAAAGGGGCTGAGTCACTGGCTTACTGGTGCTCTTCCATGCCGTCCCTAGGAGGGGTGCATCACATGAGTGGGTTGAATCACTGACGTGATCTTCCTGTCCGGGTTGGTGGTTGAAGTATCCCTCTAGTGGTGTGGGGGCTGTGCTTTGGCAAAATGGGTGGGGTTATATTCTGCCTGTTTGGCCCTGTCCGGGGGTATCGTCGGACGGGGCCACAGTGTCTCCCGACCCCTCCTGTCTCAGCTACCAGTATTTATACTGCAATAGTTTGTGCCGGGAGGCTAGGTTCAGTCTGTTATATCTGGAGTATTTCTCCTGTCTTATCCGGTGTCCTGTGTGAATTTAAGTAAGCTCTCTCTAATTCTCTCTCTCTTTTTCTCTCTCTCTCTCTCTCTCTCTCTCTCTCTCTCTCTTTCTTTCTTTCTTTCTCTCAGAGGACCTGAGCCCAATGACCATGCCTCAGGACTACTGGGCCTGATGACTCCTTGCTGTCCCTAGTTCACCTGGCCGTGCTGCTGCTCCAGTTTTAACTGTTCTGCCTGCGGCTATGGAACCCTGACCTGTTCACTGGACGTGCTACCTTGTCCCAGACCTGCTGTTTTCAACTCTCTAGAGACAGCAGGAGCGGTAGAGATACTCTAAATGATCGGCTATTAGGCTGGGTTTCTGTACAGCACTTTGTGACATCAGCTGATGTAAGAAGGGCTTTATAAATACATTTGATTGATACTATCCCTCTGATTAAAAAGAAGAGGAAGATGTGCTGCTCTGTTCTGGGCCAGTTGCAGCTTAACAATGTTTTTATTTGCAGCACTTTACCATATGTGCGTCGTTTCAGGAAATTAGGCATGTGTCGCGGGTCACTACTTCACAGGAGAGCCTTTTGAATGTAAACTTTTTTTTAAATCAAAATGTGTTTTTTGGCAGAAATGCCAATCTCGATCATGTTAACTTTCATGTGCCT
Source organism: Salvelinus fontinalis (assembly GCF_029448725.1). NCBI lineage: Eukaryota > Metazoa > Chordata > Actinopteri > Salmoniformes > Salmonidae > Salvelinus > Salvelinus fontinalis. The sequence goes on from NC_074668.1 coordinate 63,682,511, forward strand.
TAAAAACAAACTTGTATGCCATCTGTAAATAGGAATTAAATTGTTAAACTACGAGCCTAGTTGGTTTAACCACAGAAAAAGTCAGCAACCTTCCCGCTAGCCATAATTGACTGAGATAATGAGTGTGCTGGACATGCCGAGAGATTAGTTTGGATTTGTCTGCCATATAGCACGCTTCTGTCTATTTAAGCTGGTCAGTATGTGTAGGTAATCTTGTTTAACGCGGCTTTTAAAAATATATATTGCATAGTAAAACTGCATACGTGTTGCGCTCCACTTTCTGGAGGACCGAGTTTTGAAATCAGTGGAATTCGAGTATGATAGCTAAGGAGATGGAGAAAACACATGTCTCCGGATTACATCTTCAAACTAAGTGCAACCATGGCACCCGTGACAGGGAGACACATCCATCCATGATGTATATGGGTAAGAAAGTCTAGCTAGCTACATTTTGGTTAGCTACCTGCAGATTCATGCAGTGTAGTAACGTCAGAAGTTGGTTAGCTAGCTAGCTTCATGTCTTAACAAAAGACTCCACTATGCAAGTAACCATTTCGGGTGCGTTCGTAAATTCAGTCTGGCCATCTACTCCGATTTCAGAGCACTCTCGTCTGAGTGTGCCAGAGCGCAGAATAACTGATGAATATACAAACGTTCAACACCTGTTGAATGTGGCCGGTGTCTGTAAACGTTGGCAAAAAAGCGTAATTAAATTGTTGCCAGCAGTACAATTATAGTCACCAACACTCTGGATAACATGAAAACACCCTAACCAGCTCTGCAAGGGCGAGTAAAATGGTCCGAGTTTGGGTGGTGGCTAAAGCTTAAGAGGGTGTGAATGATGCTGAATGGGTGTAGACAAAGAAGAGCTCTCCAGTAGGTACCAAAGCATTCAAAGGCCATTTTCTCAAAAATGTATCAACTTTCAAAGCATAATTACATAAAAAACACAATTTCAAATTTTGTAACATAAGACTGAATTAAGGCGGTCGGTCACATATGACTGGACAGTAATCAAGATAAGATACAACTAGAGGCTGCAGGACTTGCTTTGTTAAGTGTAGTGTCAAAAAAGCAGGGCATCTATTGCATTTATTACAGACCTCTCCCAATCTTTTGGGAAACTATTGAATCTACATGGTTTGACCATGACAGTTTACAATCTAAGGTAACATCAAATAATGGAATCTCCTCAACTGTTCAACAGCCACACCATTCATAACCAGATTCATCTGAGGTCAAGAACTTAGGAAATGATTTGTACCAAATACAATGCTCTTAGTTTTAGAGGTGTTCAGGACCCGTTTATTACTGGCCACCCATTCCAAAACTGACTGCAAGGATTTCAGTGACTTACTTTCCTGTGGTTGCTGATGCGTATATGGTTGAGTCATCAGCATACATGAACACACATGCTTTGTTTAATGCCAGTAGCACATCATTGGTAAAAGTAGAAGGCCTTGCTGCCTGCCCTGTTGTATACCACACTTTACATGTTTGACATTAGAAAAGCTTCCACTAAAGAAAACCCTTTAAGTTATATTAGACAGTTAGCGCTGAATCAATGATATGACAGAGGTTGACAAGCAATAAGACATAAATTTTTTCAACAACAGGATATGGTCAATAGTATCAAAGGCTGCACTGAAATCTAACACTACAGCTCCCACAATCTTCTTATTATCAATTTCTTTCAACCACTCATCAGTAATTTGTGTCAGTGCAGTACATGTTGAGTGCCCTTCTCTATAAGCATGCTGAAAGTCTGCTGTTAATTTGTTTACAGAGAAATAGCATTGTATTTGGTCAACAAATACAACAAAAACTGAACAGTTTGCTAAATGTTGGCAGCAAGCTGATAGGTCTGCTGTTAGAACCAGCAAAGGCCGCTTTACCACTCTTGGGTAGTGGAATGACTTTTGCTTCCCTCCAGGCCTGAGGACAAAGACTTTCCTATAGGCTCAGATTAAAGATTTGACAGATAGGAGTGGCTATAGAGTCATCTACCAACCTCAGTACCTTTCCCTCTAAGTTGTCAATCCCAGGAGGATTGTCATTATTGATCGATAACAATAATTTTCCCACTTCTCCCATACTAACTTTACAAAAGTCAAACTTACAAAGCCTCTATTATTAGTTTTTTAATGCATGAGTACAATGGCTCACTGTTTGTTGTTGGCAATTCCTTTCTAAATTTGCCCACTTTTCCAATTAAGTAATCATTAAAATATTTGGCAACAACATGGTTTTGTGATGAATAAGCCATCTGATTCAATGAAAGATAGAGTTGAATTTGGCTTTTTGCCCATTATTTTATTCAAAATACTCAAGTTGTTTTCAATAATTCTTTATATCATTGATCTTTGCTTCATAACTTAACAGCTTGAGAAAAACTGCAAGGAATAATGGGGAAAAAATCCCCAAATCCGGATCTGCAAAGCTGATACAGACATACCCTAGACGACTCAAATCTGTCATCGCCGCCAAAGGTTCTCCTACAAAGCATTGGCTTAAAGGTGTGAAGACTTGTGTAATGAGACGTTTCTGTATTTCATTTTCAATAAAAGTTTAATATATTTCCTCAACCACGTTTTCCCTTTGTCATTATGGGGTATTGTGTGTAAATGGGTGAGATAAAACATGTTTTTTATCCATTTTGAATTCTGTAACACAACAAAATGTGGAATAAGTCAAGGGGTATGAATACTTTTTGAAGGCACTGCATGTCACGACTTCCGCCGAAGTTGGTGCCTCTCCTTGTTCGGGCGGCGTTCGGCGGTCGTCGTCACCGGCTTTCTAGCTGCCACCGATCTACGTTTCTTTTTCCATTTGTTTTGTCTTGATTGAACACACCTGGTTCCCATTACGTTAATATTATTTATTATTATTATTATAAATATTATTATAAAATGTAACCCTCTGGTTAATGATTTAGACATTTTTACATGTGATTAATAGTGTCAATTACGGCCCTATTCAATATGCCAAGATTTTAGTTTTTTTTAGCTTCCAATTACATTCTGCTCTTAGTTCTGCCATAGTTCTTGGGATACTGTCTGGAAGCCTATGGCTATGTGCTTTTCTTTTGTAGGTGAACATACTCTTAGAAAAAAAAGGGTTCCAAAATGGTTCTTCAGCTTGGTTCTTCCCAATTGGAGAACCCTTTTTGGTTCCAGGTAGAAAGAACCCTTTTAGGTTCTAAATAGCAAAAGAAATGTAAAGAGTGTATGTGCGAACACTTTCCTTGTTTATTTAGTAGACACAATTACTCCGATAGATTTGCAGTCCCTACAGCTATGTATTGCCCATTCAATGACCAAACCCTAACAGTGGTATTATTAGCAGTCTGTTCTAACCAACGGAGCTACCTCGCTCCTAAGCAAGTGTAAAAACCTGGAGGATAGAACAACTAAGTGTAAAGAAGAGTAAAGTTCAGTGAAGCCCAGCAGAGCTGCAGAGGCTGAGGTGAACTAAAACTGATCTGTGACCTTCACAATAACACATCAGAGCACAACAGTAGAGGAGAGCTCTAATCTCCCAGGTATCCGGTAAGTAGCCTACCTACTGTGGCAGTAGTCAAAAAGGGCCACGTGAGAATCCCTTCCTACCAAGTGCCAATATGAATTTTAAGAACAGTGAAAACAATAGTCAAATCATGACTTAATTTTCACGTCCTAGGGCATAAACCTGAGACCAATCATTTAGTCTTTAAGGTGAAAAGAAACAGACACAAGAATACAAGTCAGTCAGTTAGATAAGCGAAACAGGGGTTGAGCAAAGATGCGGAGCATCTTTTGACGGCCTCCTTAATAATATTTACTGGAGTACATTGAGACGACCTAAACTAGAAGAAACACACAAGTGCAGGCGAACAGGTATCAGGGGAACAGAAAGCTGGTGGGCATAACATAGGCTTAGTGCACTTCATTGCCCAACAATAGCCTATTGATGCTTCACTGAAATCGAGTCTTTAAAATAAAAACTATTCTAGCTTTTCTGGGTCTAAATTGATCTGCCACCCTGAAACTAAAACAGCATGCTTGTTGAGGGGGGGGGGGGGGGGATTATCACTGTTGGGGCATAAGACTACAAAGAGACTCTCTCGCCAGCAAAAAAAGATGACTATAATTGTAGAATATTTGTCTGGTATAATTTGTGTGGATGCCATTTTGATTTATTTTGAAAATGCTATACATATGCTATTTTAGGAGCAGAATGCATGTTCATGACTTATGGAGAATAACTAGCTCGCTAAACATTCAAAAAATGACTCACTCAAGTATCAGCTTCCTAAATAATGTGATAACCATTCATATTAAGCCTCTTCACGCATTAGTCTAGTTGTAGGGTAGCCAACTACACAACTCCTCGATTTACAATGAAGGTGAGCGGCGGCTAGTATGAGTGGACTGGAGCTCCGATGTCACATAAAATTCAGTTTTATTCAGAAAACAACTGATTTCAGCACCCAAAGAATAGCCCGTAATTACGCAAAACAATGGCGTGTGTAATTGCAGGCTATTCTTTGGGTGCTGAAATCAGTAGTTTTATTTTTTAAATCTAGAAGATGGAAATACTGCTCATTTTTAATAACTGCTAGTTTTTTGTCAGCATGGTCAAGTAGTCCATTTGATCAGAGATTTGGTTATAATGACGAGATACCTATGTCTCCACCCTAACAATGGGATTCGTTGTCGACAGAGCGGAGCGGCGGGCTGTCAAGCTTGCCTATTCCTCTCTTTGGATTGGTGGATAAAACTTTTTTAACATTCAATGTGGGGTGTTGAAGTCAACAGCCTGTATTCAATGGAGAGAGATGCTATGCTACTAGCCTCATGTCATGAATATGCATAGCCATCAAGACAACTCCGATATGAAGTGTTTTTTCTCAAAGTTGCCGGGATGTCACGTGTCTTACTCATATCAGTACACTCGTAACAACCTAAGCATTACAAAACTTATATTAGATCAAATAAACTTCACGTAGCAAATAAGCGATTACATTTTTTGTTGACCAAATTCAACACTCTCATTGACCTCCATACAAAAACTCCTCGCTTGGTGAGCGAAAGAAAGTAAACAACGCCACCTGCTGGAGAAGACAGATTTTTGGCCCAGTTAGCAGGCTGACGGAACAACTAGCAATCATAAAACACTAGTGGTATTTCAATCTTCTCGATTTGTCAGTTGTGATAATGGGACAATTAGCAGTACACTGCCATCTCCCATCCCTGGATTGAGGTATGTTTTCCGAGCCATATCTGGCGCCAGCTCTGCATTGTCCTGATCGTGGCACAGCCACATTCTATGGAGCAAGATACCTGCCAAAAGGTTGACCATACATATCGCTATGATCGCAAGAAAATCCATACGTAAATTGTTAGGATCGTAAGAAAAGCCATGCGTGAAACATGAACGTACACGTAATCTGTGAACATACAAACACCATGTTATGATGACGGACTAACATTTTAGGCTTGAACAAATCTTGTGTTGCAAATCTGACATACAATAATACCTTTCAGAGTTTAGGCAGTTTCATCTCACCAGCAAAAAAACATTCACCAAATGGCCTGTGAGGAGTGCTACCCGAACTAGCATTCCGGAAAAGAGGTATCCTGCACGTTTTCAAGTTAAAAGTCTCCATTCTCTATTGCCTCTCAGTTGGTTTACTTTACATTTAGATAGCAAATGTAATGGATTAGTTTGCCAGCGCAAGACTAGATAGCACTAGCTGTGTTATGCCTACAACAGTGAAGCTTCAGTCCATTAGGTGTATCTCTACAGAATGAGCATAGCTCTATGAGACGTGAACATCCCCATGCAAGCATCTTGTCTTATCATTTTGGGTACTGGTGTCTTTAGAATTGTTGTATTTTTATAATTGTTTTTATTATAGGGCTCCCTTTAAAAAGAGACCCTAGCTCATAGGCCTCTAAATAAATATTAAACAAAATAGTTGAAGAAGCACGTTCAGTGGCTGATAGGGGAAACAGATCTGACAATATAAAAAAAAGATGTTTAAGTAATTTAGCAGACGCCCTTAACCAGAGCGACTTACAGGGGCAATTGGGATTAAGGTGCCTTGCTCAATCAAGGGCACATCAACAGAGTTTTCACTTTGGGGATTCAAACCAGCAACATTTTGGATACTGGCCCAATGCTCTTAACCACTAGGCTACATGACACCCAATAAACAGAGGCTATAGATAGTCTTGACCATTTGGGACCCCTTGGCTATTTCGCTCAGGACAGGTTATAGACAAGACTTAATCAATATTTTGTTTTGTCTCATTTATTGATAAGGATATAGCCTCTGCGTGATGGATTTGTGCAATGCAAATTGGTATAACAAGCCTACATACAGAGTGGAATTCACTAATACAACAGCCAAAATGCCTAATATAAGTCCTACAATCCGTGCTCCCAAATACTGTAAAAAGTGTGATTCATTTGGTTACATGATCACCACAATAGCCCCAAGTGGCAAAAAAAAAAATGATGCAATTATACGGCCATTAAATAACACAGCATGGCATATTTAACACAGCATGGCATATTTAGATAGGGCCCTACCTGTTTTGAGCCCCACATCTTTGGGGGGCTTGTCTGTTTTGCATGTTATTTTGACTATTTTGACATTAATACGTGTCACATATCAGTTTGCAAACAATGTAAAAATATATATATATCATTGCGCAAATAAAGCCGCATACAAACATGGTCTCTTTTTTGGTTACTTGAGTAAGGCAGCTCCAAAAGGCAGGTGTTCCAGCCTAACTCAGTGCTTTCTGTGGTGGTGGGGCAAGCCAGCAGAAAATACGGAGCGTTGCGCCGTGATTGGCTCAGTGTTCTGTCACTCATGGTGACACTACGTCACCGCCAAGTCTATGGCTAGAAAATTCTAGCCCCTTGGGTGCTGCCATAGAGTTACATTAGAAGTGCCATTGGCCACAGATAAAATGAAGTCAAATCAAGTTGTATGTACAGTAGCTTTGATTGGCGGCCTATGCATATTTGTAAACAACAGCTGGTGCACGAAATCTAAGGAAGTCTCGAGGTTTTGCTCAACTGAGGTAGAGTATCTCATGATAAGCTGTAGACCACACTATGTGCAACCAGAGGGAAAACAACTCTGGACCACCTTTACTCCACATGCAGAGACCCATACAAGCTCTCCCCCGCCCTCCATTTGGCAAATCTGAACATAATTCTATCCTCTTGATTTCCTGCTTAGAAGCTAAAACTAAAGCAGGAAGCACCACTGACTCGGTCAATAAGAAAGTGGTCAGATGAAGCAGATGCTAAGCTACAGGACTGTTTTGCTAGCACAGACTGGAATATGTTCTGGGATTCTTCTGATGGCATTGAGGAGTATACCACATCAGTCACTGGCTTCATCAATAAGTGCATCGATAATGTCGTCATCACTGTGAGCGATCGTACATACCTCAACCAGAAGCCATGGATTACAGGCAACATCCGCACTCAGCTAAAGGGTAGAGCCGCCGCTTTCAAGGAGCGGGACTCTAACCCGGAAACCTATAAGAAATCCCGCTATGCTACGTCTGTAGCCATGAAGTGCTTTGAAAGGCTGGTCATGGCTCACATCAACACCATTATCCCAGAAACCCTAGACCCACTCCAATTTGCATACCACCCCAACAGATCCACAGCTGATGCAAACTGTATTACACTCAACACTGCCATTTCCCACCTGGACAAAAGGAACACCTTTGTGAGAATGCTATTCATTGACTACAGCTCAGCGTTCAACACCATAGTGTCCTCAAAGCTCATCACAAAGCTAAGGACCCTGGGACTAAACACCTCACTCTGCAACTGGATCCTGGACTTCCTGATGGGCCGCCCCCAGGTGGTAAGGGTAGGGAACAACACATCCGCTGATCCTCAACACGGGGGCCCCTCAGGGGTGCGTGCTCAGTCCCCTCCTGTACTCCCTGTTCACTCATGACTGCATGGCCAGGCATGACTCCAACACTATCATCAAGTTTGCCGATGACACAACAGTGGTAGGCCTGATCACCGACAACGATGAGACAGCCTATAGGGAGGGTACTATTTAATGAAGCTGCCAGTTTGCGCTGTTCTGTGAAGGGAGTAGTACACAGCGGTGTACGAGATCTTCAGTTTCGTGGCAATTTCTCGCATGGAATAGCGTTCATTTCTCAGAACAAGAATAGAATGATGAGTTTCAGAAGAAAGTTATTTGTTTCTGGCCATTTTGAGCCTGTAATCGAACCCACAAATGCTGATGCTCCAGATACTCAACAAGTCTAAAAGGCCAGTTTTATTGTACAGCAGTTTTCAGCTGTGCTAACATAATTGCAAAGGGGTTTTCTAATGATAAATTAGCCTTTTAAAATTATAAACTTGGATTAGCTAACACAACGTGCCATTGGAACACAGGAGTGAGGGTTGCTGATAATGGGCCTCTGTACGCCTATGTAGATATTCCTTTAAAAAAATGCAGTTTCTAGCTACAATAGTCCTTTACGACATTAGAAATGTCTACACTGTATGTCTGATCAATTTGATGTTATTTTAATTGACAATTTTTTTTATTTTCTTTCAAAAACAAGGACAAAAACTAGTGACCCCAAACGTTTGAACCGTAGTGTATATTTTTCAGAATTTTCAGCTCAGCACCGCTACTTCACGCGGCTATGACCGTAAGCGTTAATATTAATGTTAATGTTAGTGTTAATGTTCAGACCAAGCATTGGGGTTCTTAACAAAACACCCCCATACAGAAGAGGCCTTCCTCCAATGTATAATGTAATGGAACAAATAGTCATGATCAAGGGCTAGGTTTACGGTATGAACGTCTCAAGGATTACATTTAGCAATAACCATAGCCTCTCGCCGGCCTAAGTCAGTGTTTCAGATGTGCGCCTGCGTACGGTAGTCCCATGTGTTGTGAATACATGCATTGACAAGTTGAGGGCTAGCTAGCTATTTTACAACTGGAGCTGTGGCTTCTATAGACATACTTGCATACCAGGTGAAATATGGAGAGTGAGTATCCTAATCTGTCTTTTTTAAACGAACTATTACTCACATGAATCCATTCGTTGTTCATTATTTAAAGATTAGCTAGCTACACGTTTACGAACGTTAGCATATGTGTTGTTCCTAGCTACATCTCACAACATTAGCTAAAATGCTAACTGATAACATAACATTTGTTCTCTTATCTTCTAGGACTCGTGCAGGCTAGCCTACCTCCTGATCAGGGACGCATTCTGGGTATAGTGGTGGGTATCCTACGGTACTGATGTGATACTGTTGTGTTAACTATCATTATGTAGCCAGGAATTAGGTTGGACACAACCTGAGACAGGCATTTATAGAAAGCCTTCCACTGCAACTAGGTAGTCTGGTGTTAGGATCTAATCACAGACACTCTTTAACATATTCACTATTATAAACTGGGTGGTTCGCAACCGAACTAATAGAATGAACGACCAGCCGGCTTGGGTAGCAGCCCTAGATTTGTGTTGGAACTATATCTTGTGGAAGGATGTATGAGTAAATTCATACAATGTCAGTCATTATTTGAATATTTTGGTAACCCGTTGTATAAAAGTGATAATGCTTTCGAAGCCAGTGTTTGGAGGATATATTGGCATGGTTTGCCGGCCCTCTACTAATATATCATTCAAACACCAGCTTCTCAGGCATTATCACTTAAATATGCTGTCACATAGCCTAACTGTTTTCAGTTGTGCAGACAAGCTAGCAACATAGCCTAACTAGCCTGTTAGTTATAGTTGTCTCGTGATGGGATATGTCTGTTCTGGTGCCCATACAGTCTCAGAGTGACAAGCAGGCGGAGATGTTCACAAATGGCTTTCTGAAGAACAGTTTACCGGGTCTGAGCAAGAAGGAAATCGGCGACTTCATGCTTCGCAAGGCTGTGGTTCTAAAGTATGCGAAAAAGAAAAAGGAGAAGAAAAAGAAAACGAGAGCCAAGGGTCTCACTGCTAAACAAAGGAGAGAGATGAAAGTCTTTCAGCTGAAACCAGAGCATCAAAAGTTTGTACATGCTTTTTCCTCGTAGTAGGACTAAATATGTTGTTTACACTGCTCCGACATGTAAGAGGTTTACATTCTAATAAGGCGTATTTCATTTATTTTTTTTACACGCTTATTATTATTTTTTATCTCTGTAGATATGAGCTTTTCTTGCCCTTGCATGAGCTATGGAAACAGTACATCAGAGATCTGTGCAACGGATTGAAACCAGAGAGGTAAGAATTGCATTGTGTTTGATTCATGTAGGACAAAGCTTTTTGTATGGCTAGAATGTTAAATCCTAATAAAATGACATCTATGTTGAAGCAACCCACAGACAATTCAGCAGAGGCTGTTGAAGGCTGATTTTCATGGTGCCATTCTTACAGGTGAGAGCTTGTTTATTTGGTCAAAACACTTTTGCTGTTACTGTCACTAATCGATGCCAGTCTTGAGGATCTTATTTAGCACATCTATGGCACATTGTATATAATCATGTCTATGTAATGATCACCAACGTTTTTGCATGTGTGAAACAGTGGCCAGGTCCAAATGCCCCTCGTATGTAGGCACCACAGGAATCCTAGTGCAGGAGATGAAACATGTCTTCAAAATAATCACAAAGGAGGACAAACTGAAAGGTTTGTGCGCCACATTTCAGTACCTTTGTTTAGGTACTCATTAAGTCTGCTGTTATTGAACTGTTTTTCAACTGCCAAGCTGACATTCTATTTTCTTTCTTCTCTCTCCTTCTTCTGCAGTCATACCCAAGCGAAACAGTGTGTTTGCCGTGGAGATTGATGGCTTTGTCTCCCATATCTATGGTAGCAAATTTGAACTCCGCTCCAGCGAGCGATCGGCAAAGAAATTTAAAGTCAAAGGAACCATAGATTTGTGATCCTGTTGGAGTGTAGTAATGAGACTGAGCTCAGAGGCTCAAAGGACAGAGAAGTAAACAACTCCTGTCAGGATCTATAATAAGGACTATCACCATCTTCAATTCTTATTTTCAAGTTATACGGGAACCTCAGCATCTGTTTTGGATGCAAGTCCTGTTCTATAGCATTTTGTACTGTGGCAAAGACAGAAGACCTGACAAACTCAAAGCAATCAAAACATAGTTGTGATTTAGAGAGCATTTGTGTTGGTATTTTCTTTTTTTGTAAACGTATCCATTGATTGGTCAATGATTCAATTCTTTTACATAATTGTAAATGCATTATGATCTGTTTTCAGTTGTTTTGAGCAACACTACCTATGTCCACAAGGTGGCACTAAATCAATCTGATTCAATGTATGTACAATAAACATCTATCTCTATACATTTTTGTCAAATGACAGATTACATTTTCTTGATCACCTAGTTTGAAGTAACACAATGAGTTTCAATACAATGATACTACTATGTGGAAACTGAAAATGTGCCTGTCTTTGGTATACAAGATGCTTAATTTCCTGATCATTTGGGAATTTCCTAGTTGGTCAACTTTTTAGGAGGGACCTGTTGTATATTGTTGGTTTGGATGTTGGTTTGTCAATTGAAGTGATGTAGGTACTAGAAACATTGCTGACCTGAAATGTTCATTTGGTAGTTAAGTTGCATTGACAAGTAGGTCTCTCATTGTTGGCTTTTGGATAGCTCATATTTGTTTCTTTATTAACTATGAGTATGATTTTTGTCAACTTTTTATGCTATTACAATAATGAAAATGGAGTAATTGAATTTATATATTTTTTAATCAATTTAATTGACAAAGCATTTGCTGTCTGTTTTGTAAAATATTGTAAAATTTTATTTCCCAGTAAAACGCCTATCCCTGTTCTAAGTAGTGTGCCGACAAATGAGATATTTCGTTGTTTTGGGCAGGGGGGTGTGTATGAGACCGGCTGGAAGGGAACAACTTAATGTCATCACTTCCTTCTTCACTGGGACTTCAAATATGCTTTCTATTCTTTCTTTTCACAGGGTGTAAGGTCTTGGTCAAGAGGGCTGGTGTATCAGTCCGTGCAATGCAACACTATGACCTCATTTGATGCAGCAAAAAAGCATACCATTTATTCAACCTTGTATGTGTAATATTCAAGTCCACTGTTTCTTGCATGCATGTGCTATGTTTATTTTTTCTGCCCTGGTGACTTGGCATTCCATGCTAAACAATAGCCACACTTGGACATATTGTTTTCCCTCATAAAAAAAAACCACAGGATGCACATTAACCAGATTTCACAATTTTTTGGTTCTACTTCTGTATTCTTGTAAAGCGTGGAGCTTGTTAGAAATCTGTCATGTTTGTTATGGTATAATGGCTGGTAAGAGTATTCCTTGAAACAATGTCTTCGTCTTTTTCTCCACCTTTACAGTCTTTGCTCTATTCTGCTCAACCAGACAGACAACTTTGTGGTTGTTTTTTAAATGTTGGTTGTTGGCAGTCAGTTGATGATGGTCTGTTTTAAAAATAGAATGATGCCTTTTTGGTACACATCAGGCACAGTTAAACTGTACTTTCATGTGTTTTTTCTACTGAAAAAAGGCCAACCTTGTTAGCTGTAATAACTCTTGCACCTAGTTCAATGATACACACATTTGAGCTAACACGATTACATTTTTTACTCATTCTTTTGGTGAGATGCAGATAGTTGTGTTTAAAGAAGATATGGCCTCTGAAAATGGCAACGTTTGTGCGTTTGCTTTTTTAATCTGCGTGTTCCATCATAAGGTGGCCTGAGAAGATCACTTATGATTGTTTGATTTGTGATGTCATGACATTTTTCAATGCTTCCCTATCAGAAGTTGGTCTTTGTGTAGGCCTATGTCCTAGTTTATACAACATTCCATAAGAGTGATCCATCAAGAGAACACTTTCTCATACTACCGAATATTTGTGGTTTTCCCCAGAGCGAGAATCTGGTCAGCATGCAGCAAAATCATTTGTGATTTTCCATTCAATGCTGCTTTTCAATTATAGCAAGTTCATTGTTTTGTTTTTCAGTTGCAACTAGCTAGTATCACTAACCATCATTATATTCCTATAATTTATAGCCATGCAATTTTTTTCCTATCATTACATTGTTATTAATATTTCTGCTTAAAGCTGGAATCCCTGGTTGCTACGTACATTTTTGGACCTATAAATGAATGATACACTTTGAACGGGGTATGGTAGTAGGTGCCAGGTGCACCGGTTTAAGTGTATCAAGTACTGCACACTGCTGTGTTTTTCACTTAACAGTTTCCTGTGTTTTATCAAGAATGGCCCATCAAAAGAGGGTGTAACTCAATATTAGGAGTGTGTCCTAATTTTTTGTACACCTCAATTCATCAGAGCATGGACTCTACAAGGTGTCAAGTGTTCCACACGGTGCTGGCCCATGTTGACTCCAATGCTTCCCACAGTTGTGTCAAGTTGGCTGGATGTCCTTTGGGTGGCGGACCATTCTTGATACACACGGAAAACTGTTTAGTCTGAAAAACCCAGCAGCATTGCAGTTCTTGACACAAACCGGTGCGCCTGGCACCTACCATACCCCGTTCAAATGGACTTAAATATTTTGTCTTTCCAAAAGGGCTTGTAAGTAAGTGTTAATTAAAAATATATATCTAAAACTAAAAAAACGAATAGTTAAAGAACAGCAGTAAAATAACAGTAGCGAGGCTATATGCAGGGGTACCAGTACAGAGTCAATGTGTGGGGGTACAGGTTAGTCGAGGTAATTGAGGTAATATGTACATGTAGCTAGATTTAAAGTGACTATGGATAGATAATAACCAGAGAGTAGCAGCAGTGTAAAAGGGGGGAGGTGGACAATGCAAATAAGTCTGGGTAGCCATTTGATTAGCTGTTCAGGAGTCTTATGACTTGGGGGTAGAAGCTGTTAATACTTTTGGACCTAGACTGATTGAAGTGGATTGAACAAGTGACTTCAATAAAGGATCATAGCTTTCACCAAGATGTACCTGGCCAGTCTATGTCATGGAAAGAACAGTTCTTAATGTTTTGTACACTCATACCCATTGATTCTTGAAGAATTATAAATGCTACATGAGCTTAGGTCAACTGTTGTTTTTTACTCCAGTGTTTGTAAGCAATGTAAATGTAAACAAACACTGTATAGCCTCAAAACATGGTTAAAACTGTAATGTTGATATCATGGATGATCAGTCCTTGCATCCATAGCTCTGTCTATGAATTTGAGAGTGTTTACACTTCTCCAAGGCCCACCCCTCAGCTTTTTACCAAAACACTGGCGAGATGACAGCTTTGTTATTGTTTCAATTAAGGATGCTAACTCTAATGCTGTCCAACGTGTTGTCCTGTATTCATAGTCACAATACAACACAATACTTGTATTTACTGTCATTTAAACAGGATCCCTATGCCCCGAGTCACATCCCGTCATGTTTGAGAATCTGGTCTTGCCTGTTTTCCCTTGTTCTAATTGCTCTATTTCTCGCTCTCTTTCTCTCCCTCCCCGTCAAGTTGTTTTGGAACTCCCCACGCCGTGCGACTCAACAGGAAATGTGAGTTTCACATATAAAGGACCTCTCGTGGCAACTCACTCGTCATTACAGAAACGACTACTTGACACTGACAAAACCTACTGTATGGTGGTCAAACGGGAACTAAGCGATTTACTACCGAGACATAGACTGCTGCAGCGTAAACAAGATATTTAGCACAAAACGGAGAGTAAAAGGTACAATCGACGATTTCTCACGATACATTTATTCGATCATTAGTGACATAGGCCTACCATTTCAGCACATGTTTAAATCTTAATGTTATTTAAATTGTATTTACATTTTGTGAATGATTTGTTAATTTCCTGTAGTGCTGTAATCCAGCTCATCATGGTGGACCAGCTGGCTTTCACGCAAGAGAACAGAGAGCGGATCCTGGCGGTGGAGAACTCCTTTGGCCCCTTTGGGAAGTTTCTGTTCAGACCTGGCCGGGTCTTGATAGGCGAGGGGCGGCTGATGAAGCTGTGTCGACGCCGCCCACAGCCCAAAGTATTTTACTTGTTTAATGACATTTTGGTCTACGGTAGCATCATCCTTCATGGACACTGGCACAAGAACCAACAGATAATCTCCCTGGAGGATATCCAGCTAGAGGACCTGGAGGACGGGGTCAGCATGGAGAACCAGTGGCTGATCCGCACCCCAAGGAAGTCATTTTACGTGTCAGCTGCCTCTGCTGAGGAGAAGCAGGCCTGGATGGAGCACATCGAGGACTGCAGGTCCAAGCAGCTGCAGCATGCCGGTTGCCAGCCCGGATGCACCTTCGCCACCACCTGGATCCCTGACCGGGCGTCCGCCATCTGCATGCGCTGCGCTAAAACGTTTGGGGTCAACAAACGTCGCCACCACTGTCGTCGCTGCGGCTTCGTCGTCTGCAACGCCTGCTCCAAGAATCGGGCCGTAATCTGCCACATCTCTACTAAGCCTGTGAGGGTATGTCGACTGTGTCACCTCAGTCTCCAGGACCACGGGGCGCTGACCCAGGACGAGGTGCATTCACGGGGGGACAGCGATGGGAGGAACTGCTCTGATGAATACGAACTGGTCATGCCTGAGTACGAGGCGACTATCGACGATGAGGCAGATGAGCGGGTAGATGAGCACGCACCACACAAGTGGGTTGAGTCTCAGATCAACTCTTGGTCCCCGTATAACTATTTAAAACCGCACCATCAAAGTCCCAATCTCACTGGCTTGTCAAACCACTTGACTTGAATTGGATTGACTTTTGGACAATGTGAGAGGACACTGAAAAGTATTTACTGAATTAGTATGTGGTGAAGAAAAGTGTCAAATCAAGACGTTACATGATCACATGTAATGATAAATATTGTGCAAATATGAACACTACTGGATCAATATATTCCTGTTAATATACCTTTGAGTGTATTGGGGATTTTATTTGTGTTATCCGTTTGATAAATGTTAACCTGTATTATGAATTGTTAACTGTCCATTATACACACACGAAGCATCTTTGTTTACATGAAATATTTTGCACTGAATACTTTTATATTCATCCTATACTTATCTTCTTTAAAAAATGCATGTGGACTAAGATAATGTGCCTATATTGTGTACCTGTAATTATAACTCTAAATGACAATACCTATGCTTCTTTATCACATTCATATCAACCATTTACCGATAAAATAAAATATTTTGATAGCAACCTTTTGTCATCCTTGTCCTGAACACCTGGTAAGACTGCTTGTTGACCTCCAAACAGCTGTAATCAAACTATTCAGTGCTTAGTGTTACAAAGTCCAGCAGACACATGAAACAGTCCTGGGGCAACAGGTGCAGTAAATAAGCCTTTAGAGAAAGTTCTTGCATCACTTGATTTTCCTAACTCTAGTGTTG
This sequence comes from Salvelinus fontinalis, assembly GCF_029448725.1. Classification (NCBI taxonomy): domain Eukaryota; kingdom Metazoa; phylum Chordata; class Actinopteri; order Salmoniformes; family Salmonidae; genus Salvelinus; species Salvelinus fontinalis. Next base: position 63,698,931 of record NC_074668.1, read on the forward strand.
TCATTGGCAATACTCAGGCCAACTGCCAATTACATTTTGGAAAGAACTTATTCATTCATGTCTATCATTAACACTGTATCTAGAAGTGTTTGCTAGGTAAAGCTCTGCCTTAGCTCACTGGTCACCATAATACCCACCCGTAGGAGAAAAGAAAAGTTGCTGAAGTTGGAGACATATCTCCCTGACTAACTTTAAGCATCACCTATCTGAGCAGTTTACCTATCGCTGCAGTTGTACATAGCCCATTCAACTACCTACCTCATCCCCATATTGTTTTTATTTACTTTTTTTTTGCACACCAGTATTTCTACTTGCACATCATCATCATCATTTGCACATCTATCACTCCTGTGTTAATTTGCTAAATTGTAATTACTTCGCTACTATTGGCCTACTTATTGACTCACCTCCTTACTCCATTTGCACACACTGTATATCGATTTTTCTATTGTGTTACTGACTGTACTTTTGTTTATCCCATGTGTAACTCTGTGTTGTTGTTTTTTTTGTCGCACTGCTTTGCTTTATCTTGGCCAGGTCTTAGTTGGAAATGAGAACTTGTTCTCAACTGGCCTATTTGGTTAAATAAAGGTGAAATTAAATAAAAAATAACACTTCATAGCAATTTCAAACAAAATCAGTTTAAATCGTCTACTGTCTAAAAGGTTTTTCAACGAAGATATAAGACTGCTCTCACATCCCAGACTACCAATAAAGTAGTGATGTAATATGATATCGTGAGACTTCAAACCATTGGAATTTGAAAAAGCTGCGATTAAACTGTTTATTCGTAAGCCATTCCTACAAGACTAACAACCATCTCTCAGAAACGAATGACATAACTTCTTATGAAATTTGTATCTATCTTTCTCTGTATGATGTTATGACAACCTGCCTGACCACATTTTCTTGCAAAGAAGGAACAAGGAAACGTCTAGAAAAAAAATGCACAGAGACGTCATAACAAACAACCTTTGCACATACTTCAAAAAGTGCTTTAATACTGTCACGTTCCTGACCTGTTTTCCTTGTTTTTGTATGTGTTTAGTTGGTCAGGGCGTGAGTTGGGGTGGGCATTCTATGTTATGTGTTTCTATGTTGGGTTAAATGTGTTGCTTGATATGGTTCTCAATTAGAGGCAGGTGTTTGACGTTTCCTCTGATTGAGAACCATATTAAAGTAGGCTGTTCTCACTGTTTGTGTGTGGGTGATTGTTCCTGTGTCTGTTTGCACCACACGGGACTGTTTCGTTTGTTCGCTTAGGTAGTCTGTTCCTGTTTCATGCGTTCTTTGTGTTTATGTAAGTTCTTGTTCAGGTCAGTCTACGTCGTTTGTTATTTTGTAATCAATTCAAGTGTTCTTCGTCTTTCATTTATTAAATTCATTATGTCTACGTACAACGCTGCATTTTGGTCCGACCCTTACTCCTCCTCATCCAAGGAGGAGGCAGTAGACAGCCGTTACAAATACCTTAAGATTCTAGTATTATTCAAAAGTCTACATTTGAAACATTGAAAAAGAGGAACTATGTTACATTGCGTACCATTTCAGAAAACCAGAACAAAAATACTAAGTAATTGCGTCAGATGAGATACCATTCTGTTCCGTGCATGCATCTGTCCAGGAGATTACATTGCGTAGCATTGTCTTCCTTTTCTTACAAATAATGTGTAAGTGGTTGAATTTCCCTTATGAAACTGTCAGTTGATTCACTGAAACATGTTTTCTGGCTTAATGATGTCATACTAAAAGCTTGTGATCATACAAGTCACCATTTACCTTTATTTCATTCATCATGATTTTCATATAAACTCTTTAGTACAGAGCATTACAAAAAGTGTCTAAGATTTTCCCAATTAGTTAATTCTAGGACTAGGTGGGACTTATCACCATTAGGCGCCAGAAGTATCAAGGCCGGTTTCTCAGAAGTACTCATCTCTTACCATGTTCACAATGCATGAGTCGCTTGAGATCCCAGGCACACTTACAAGAGGAGTGATTTTGTCATTGTCTTTGTATTTGTTGCAAATAATGTAAATTATAAATGCACAGCAATATTCAACGTGTACATTTCAGTGCAGAATATTGGCAACAAATGATGCCCTACAGTACAAATAAAGTGCACCATATTGATTAATTGCTGGACTGTTCTTGCAAGAGAAGTTTCAATCATACCGCTACATTCAGAGGCAAAACTTTCTCATCTAAAACAAAACAAATGTGTACATTAAAGGGCAATTCCACCACTTTTCAACCTCATATTCATTATCTCCAGCGCCATACCAGTGTCTACATACACTATGTAAAAACAGCGCGTTTTAATGATCTGTGGTTAAAAAGATAAGAAAGGTCATAAAAAAAATGCTTCTCTGTGACATAACAGGCTAGGATTAAAAGTAACAAAACAGTGATTTTCAACAAAGTTTCGAGCCAGAGGGTATTTTCTTGCTCCTCACGTCACTGCGAGTCTCAAAGTGTTTGAAAATCACTGTTTTTAAATATGTTCTAACTTTTGATGATGTCATTGGGTTTTAACTCCATATTTGTTTCTACAAAACGTAGAAATGTGCCATTTTCACATATGTAGACACTGGTATTGTTCTGGAGGTAATGAAAATCACGTGAGAAAGTGGTGAAATTGTCCATTGCTTTATCAAAGGATATGATCAGATATTGGGTAACATGACTGGTCTGACATGAGCCTCAATGTATTAACTAAATAAGGCCTCTTCCACTGAAGGTTATTTCAGTCTCCAAAAATAAGCTGGAGTTGAATTTGAGTACAAAAAGATGTTTCTTTCAAAAGGCAGCAAATGTGTGTTCTAAGTTCCTCCAGATATTCAGTCTGTGTAGATCAGTCCCCATATCTCACCTCTGCTCTCAGTTCCTTTGTGATATAACTGAGTAGGGCGGCAGTGACCTGCTGCTGGAGAGTAGCATTCCCTATGACCAGGGCGGTCAGCTGGGCCAGGTCTGTCCAGTCCAGTGAGCCCAAAACGGCCATGATATCAGCATAGAGCCTCTGCTGCTGGTGGGGAGGCAGCTCCATGATGATCTGAGGGAGAGGTCTGAACTGTTCACTGGTCATCCACCATCCCAACAGGCCACCTACTGCACCACCTAAAGAGCCACACAAACGAGATCTGTGTAAGAAGATCAAGAGGGGAGAAGAGCTGCAGCCCACAGATGGTTAAACACTCATGGTTTTAAGATCTACAGAGAAGACAGAAATACCAATGGTGGAGGTGTGGCTGTTAATATTCAGAACCACATTCCTGTAAGGTATAGAGAGGATCTCGTGTGAAATACTGCTTAAGTAATATGGCTACAGGTTCATCTGCCTCACCTAAAGCCCATTCTGGTGGGAAGCTGCTACAGACCACCAAGTGCAGTCAGTATCTGGATAACGTGTGAAATGCTTGATTATGTATGTGATATCAACAGAGAGGTATATTTTCTGGGTGATTTAAATATTGACTGGCTTTCATCAGGCTGCCCACTCAAGAGAAAGCTTCAAACTGTAACTAGTGCCTGCAACCTGGTTCAGGTTATAAGTCAACCTAGCTACAAACAGTACAGGAATGAAATCATCAACATGTATTGATTACATCTTTTCTAATGCTGCAGAAATTAGCTTGAAAGCAGTATCCAAATCCATTGGATGTAGCGATCACAATATAGCAGGCATATCTCGGAAAACCAAAGTTCCAAAGGCTGGGCTTAATATAGTGTGTAAGAGGTCATACAGTACGTTTTGTAGTGATTCCTATGTTGTTGATGTGAAGAATATTTGTTGGTACGTGGTGTGTAATGACAAACAACCAGACGCTGCACTTGACACATTTATGAAATTGCTTATCCCAGTTACTAATAAGCATGCACCCATTAGGAAAATGACTGTAAAAATGTTAAATCCCCATGGATTGACGAGGAATTGAAAAAAAATTATATTTGAGAGGGATGAGGCCAAAAAGATGGCAAACATGTCTGCCTGTACAACCAATTGGCAAATGTACTGCAAATTGAGAAATCATGTGACTAAACTGAATAGAAAAGAAGAAGAAACTACACTATAAAACAAAGATAAATGACAAAAAAATTATAGTAAAAATCTTTGGAGCACCTTAAATGATATTTCGGACAAAAAGGAAAACCCCGCTCCATCATTCATTGAATCAGATGGCTCATTCATCATGTAATGATTCATCAACTGATATTGCCAACTGCTTTAATGATTTTTGCATTGGCAAGATTAGCAAACTTAGGTATGACATGCCAGCAACAAATGCTGACACTACACATCTCCAAGTATATCTGACCAAATTATGAAACACAAGTATTGTATTTTTTAATTCCGTAAAGTCAGTGTGGAAGTGGTGGAAAATGTATTGTTGTCTATCAAAAATGACAAGCCACCGGGGTCTGACAACTTGGATGGAAAATTACTGAGGATAACTGGCTCAAATAGCTGACCAATCACCCTGTTACCAAGCCTTAGTAAACTTTTGAAAAAAATGCTATTTGACCAGATACAATGCTATTTTACAGTAAACAAATTGACAATAGAAGGACATTCAACAAGCACAGAACTTACACAAATGACTGATGATTGGCTGAGAGAAATTGATGATAAAAAGTTTGTTGGGGCTGTTTTGTTAAGACTCCAGTGCAGCTTTTGACATTATTGATCATAGTCTGTTGCTGGAAAAACATGTGTTATGGCTTTACACCCCCTGCTATATTGTGGATAAAGAGTTACCTGTCTAACAGAACATAGAGGGTGTTCTTCAATGGAAGCCTCTCCAACAAAATCCAGGTAGAATCAGGAATTCCCCAGGGCATTGAGTAAAGCCAGTGTGTCTATGTATGCGGATGACTCAACACTATACACGTCAGCTACCACAGCGACTGAAATGACAGCAATACTTAACAAAGAACTGCAGTTAGTTTCAGAATGGGTGGCAAGGAATAGGTTAGTCCTAAATATTTCAAAAACTAAAAGTATTGTATTTGGGACAAATCATTCACTCAACCCTAAACCTACACTAAATCTTGTAATGAATAACGTGGAAATTGAGCTAGTTGAGGTGACTAAACTGCTTGGAATAACCCTGGATTGTGAACTGTCACGGTCAAAACATATTGATATTACAGTAGCTAGGATGGGGAGAAGTCTGTCTATAATAAAGCATTCTTAACAGCACTATCAACAAGGCAGGTCCTACAGGCCCAAGTTGTCGCACCTGGACTACTGTTCAGTCATGCGGTCAGGTGCCACAAAGAGGTACTTAGGAAAATGTTGATTGGCTCAGAACAGGGCAGCACGGCTGTCCCTTGGATGCACATAATATTTCTACCCTAATGCTATACTTTATAAGCAGACTGCATAAACCCTGAAAATCTCATAGCTGCACACACACAGAGAGCTAACATAGTCAATCTCTCCTGGCTCAAAGTGGAGGAGAGATTGACTTCATCACTACTTGTATTTGTGAGAGGTATTGACATGATTGTGGACTACAGGAAAAAGAGGACCGAGCACGCCCCAATTCTCATCGACGGGGCTGCAGTGAAGCAGGTTGAGAGCTTTCAAGTTCCTTGGTGTCCACATCACCAACAAACTAACATGGTCCAAGCACACCAAGAGGGCACGTGAAGAGGGCACGACAAAATCTATTCCCCCTTAGGAGACTGAAAAGACTTGGCATGGGTCCTCAGATCCTCAAAAGGTTCTACAGCTGCACCATCGAGAGCATCCTGACTGGTTGCATCACTGCCTGGTATGGCAACTGCTCGCCCTCCGACCGCAAGGCACTACAGAGGGTAGTGTGAACGGCCCAGTACATCACTGGGGCCAAGCTCCCTGTCATCCAGGACTTCTATACCAGGCGGTGCCAGAGGAAGGCCCTAAAAATGGTCAAAGACTCCAGCCACCCTAGTCATAGACTGTTCTCTCTGCTACCGCACGGCAAGCGGTACCGGAGCACCAAGTCTAGGTCCAAGAGACTTCTAAACAGCTTCTACCCCCAAGCCATAAGACTCCTGAACACCTAATCAAATGGCTACCCAGACTATTTGCATTGCCCCCCACCCTCTTTTTACACCGCTGCTACTTGTTGTTATCATCTATGCATAGTCACTTAAATAACTCTACCTACATGTACATACTACCTCAACTGTGCGCACATTGATCCTGTGCCGGTACCCCCCTGTATATAGTCTCGATGTTGTTATTTACTGCTGCTCTTTAATTACTTGTTACTTTTATTTCTTATCTGTATTTTTTAAAACTGCATTGTTGGTTAGGGGCTCGTAAGTAAGCATTTCACTGTAAGGTCGACACCTGTTGTATTCGGCGCATGTGACTAATACAATTTGATGTGATGATTTGATGATGCACCGAGCTGTCTGTTTAAACTACTGGCACACAGCTCGGACTCCCATGCAGTCCAGAACAGACTATTGGAGGCGCACAGTACTACATAGTGCCATGATTACATGGAACTCTATTCCACATCAAGTAACTCATGCCTGCAGTAAAATTAGATTTAAAAAACAGATGAAATACACCTTATGGAACAGCGGGGAAACATAGACACATGCATACAAACACACAATAATATGTACACATGCATTTTGTGTTATAGATATGTGGTAGTAGAGTAGAAGCCTGAGGGCACACACTTAATATGTTGTGAAATCTGTTATGAATGTATTGTAATGTTTTTTAAATGTATAACTGCATTAATTTTGCTGGACCCCAGGAAGAGTAGCTGCTGCCTTAAATAAAAATAAAACACCCGTATTTATCCAAATCTACCTCACCAATCATAAGACAACATTGGCTGAGAATTATTCTACCCTAATGCCATACTTTATAGGCCTACTGCATATACACTGAAAATCTCATAGCTGCACTCAATACAATTGGTTTGAGAAAGGATATGGCTCCACCTTGTGGTTGCAGTAGAGAAATGCAGATTATTATAATTATGGTTACTTAATTGATAGGATCCTTACCAACAGCAATCCCTGGGGGACCACCTAGAAGACCCCCTAAAAATGCAGTCCCTCCTGCCACTGCGGATCCTTTCCCAGAATTCTTCACTGCTGCTTTTATCTGCTGATTTGCAGACAGGTCACAGCATAGTTGCATGACATCATCCATACGTGGAGCCATTGTAGCTGCTCTCCCTGGTGTTATGGCAAGAGGGACACTGAAGATCAACATGCAACCAAGCCAACTCATATGTCTCTAGTATACATTGCGAGTAAAAATAGCCACTACCAATTTAACACTGGAAGAGATGTATGACTTGACTTCTGTGAAATGTCCTTATGACTAGGAGTATGCCATCTTCTGGTAATGAACTGCATAACACTGCTGAGAGTAGCCTATACCAAAAGTAAAATAAACTATTGTTCAAATGAATGGTATAGGCCTTTTTCACTCCAAATGTTGACAAAACCAGACAACTATATTATTGCAATCAATTCAGTTATCACATAGCACAAAGAGACTGGGAAAATAACTGAAACTTAATGCAGACCATTGCCATGAGTCAAAAACTTCTCACACAAGAGATTCGACATGCTTCCCTCGGATTTATGTTATAACCACAATAATAACGACCGCAGATAACAATAATTCTACTTCACTTCTGATATGTATGCCTTTAATAATGGCGTTAAGACGACATATTGTTAGTGTGTGTCATCATGTGGCCATCAGCTTTCTCTCTCCGTTAAAAGTGTGGCAATAACCTTTACATAACGACATAGTTGTCCCCATCACACAGGACGGACTCTGACGTTGGCCTATATGAAAATAGCCTAGAGTACACATTGGTGGTGAATCCCTACCGTCAGATCTCGCACTTCGATGATGTTTAACTGTTTGTGTATAATGAGCGTTGGTAAAAAAAAAATAGTACCGCGGTGAATGACGGGACATTCGTTTAGGACAAGCCCACATCCTGTTAAAACGATTCGCTGTGGTTTGTTAGAAGCACAATACAACACACAGTCAAATAAATAGTTCTCAGTAGGGCAACCTGTCATAATTGTCGTTTACGCGGCAAATATTTGCAACAATGTTGCACGAAAAGTCATTGAAACAATTCCCCCCTTTTCGTCATATTGGTGGGGTTCGTTTTGCGTGTCCCAGTGCTCAAGGATGGTGGAGACTCCTCTTAAGAATCAATGAAATTATCTAAAATTACCAACTCCGTGCTAACAACGGGGCACCGGGCCATGCAAAACGAAGTCGACCACTGTTGCGGACTGTAAACAGCTGTACAAAAAAAAGAAATCTTCCACTCTTATGTATTTTGACTTGTTATTATAGACCACACGCCTAGACTATTTGAAAGATTGGACGTCGGTTGAAACCAATTATCTTGGTATGTTTCAAGGAAGGACACTTTTGTTCACTTGACAGCTAGTTGCCAAAATATGATGACAAAGGTTAGTTAGTGCGCAACCAGCTGAAGCTCCGCCTTCGAGTTGGGATTTTTGTTTACGTTCACCACCCACCAAAGCAAAGGGAAGCAGTTGGTGTTCATAAACAAGTCTGTATCAAAACAATTACAGATCAGTTATAGTTTCGAGCCAGCCGTCGGCCACCGCCCGTTAAATATACATTTGTCAGGTAAGAACAATTACATCGTAGCCTTCAACATTGTGCAAGAGGTTGTATCCGTGTAACAGCCTTTGTTCATGTGTTGTCTAGACACTTTTCTTTAGCCTACTAACTTATCTATCCACTGCATTGTTTGTATTGATTTCTACATCCCCATAGTGTCCTATTAAGCCAGCTTTTTAGTTTGGTAGACTACCATGTAATTGTAACCATGTCATGTGTAATTTTGTATGTAGGTTAGTTTATTTGTTTGAATGTCAGTGAGTGAATTACATATAGTAAATGCAGTTCTTAATTATTTACTTATTTATTGAAAAAGTTTAAAAGCGAATTAATGCCATATGAAGTTCACCCAAACTACTCAATTTTTTTTTTTTTAAATGATTTAATAGTTTCTATCACACATGTATATATCTTGAATAGGGGCTAATGTAAGGATTGTCTTACATGTCTTTAAACTTCCGATGTATGGACTTTTTGATGGCACACCAGAAAAGATATGCAATACATGTTAGCACCTTATGAGTTAATTCTGTCTGGGCACAATTGGATCTTCCCTTGCTGGCAGGCTGGGGTGTAGCTGTTTATTGACAATATAGGTTGACAAGTACAGCAAGGCATTCAAAGACCGTGGCTGTCTGGACAGCCCGACGACTAAAAGTGGATGTTGTGGTATTCTGTCTAGTCTATGACACATCAAGCCTGAAAGACATACACATACTGTTTATACCCGATTATGTTTTTAATAGGCCTATTTTACTATAAATGTAGGCCCTTTTAATCAAATGATATACACTAAAAACACTATACACTAGTTTGGCCAATTGGCTTCATATTCACCACATTAGTTTATTCAGAACATATCTTAAGATTCAGATTCTGGCTTGACATGAGATTGCTGGTCAGAAAGGATGCCATGTCCTCCAGTCTGCAGATAGCTTCCAAGGGGAATGCTGTTCCTCATTCTGCTGTGCTGGCAGGGTCATTAACCCAGGACCCAATGTTAAATACTAAAGGTCATAATGTAAGATGTTGTTCAGCGTCTGCTTCCCGGGAATAGTTTCCAATCTATTTTCTGTCAATGTGGATATTAAACTACACATGCCTTTTCAGGTTGTGCTGTTTTCTTGCATTTGATGCAATGTTTTACCATGATCAGTTTTGCAATTTTACCAGTTTAGCAATAATTGCGTCCGTTATGCAACTGTTTACCTTATGGGGGCGACATACTGTAACACTATGTTAACTCATTTTCTTTGCAGACTGCAATCAGAGGGCCAAGGGAGCAAACATATACACAATGATTGGAAAGATATTTGCACATTTCCTTGGTAGCACAGACAATGATTTTTCCACAGATGACAATGAAACCTATGAGGAGCTCATTGAGTTTGAGGACGGAGGATGGGTCGTTATCAACATTCAAGGTAAGCCGATAATTATGTTCCCTGAAAGTTGAAATCACAAGTTAGTTGTTGAACTGGTATGGGCATTGTTGTCTGCAGTTACTTGTTTTGTAAATGGTAGCATTGTAGTTATTTGGATAGTAGATCTAATGGTCACTATTAGAGGTCTCACTAGTGTTTTTCCTCTGGTCTCGGTTTAGTACATTTGTGGTCTGATGTTTCCAGAGAGCAACTCCCTGACCCCGCCTGAGGAAGACCCTTTGGAGAACCTGCTGATTGAGCATCCCAGTATGTCTGTATACCAGATCAGACACCAGACCAGTGATGAGGAAGACTCAGATGAAGAGGATGCTTCTCCCAGGTCAGTTTTCATCCAGGGGATCCATCTACTTAGTCAGTGTGATAACACAACCATTATCCTAGAGAAGGGAGCGCCACATTTTACAGTTATTCTGTGTGCCCCCCCCCCCCCCCGCCCCCGCAGGCCTGTGCCAGTCAAACAGCATGTGTCCTGGAGGTTAGCTGCCTGGGGCAGCCCGCTTCCATGCAACGTCCAACTGCTTGCCATACAGCAAGCCAGGACTCACGTGGAGTGCAAGAAGCTGACCAGGAGTGCTTTCCAGAGACAGAACCTTGCCAAGATGCGATTCTCCCCCTCGGACAGACGCTTTGGTCACTTCAAACAACCCTGCCAGCGTCTGTACAACTACTGAGTGTCTACTGAGGAACCACGTCACTGTCTGAAGCCACTTAACATACAGACCGTAGACATATTACCTTGTCAATTTCTTTACCCTGATTAAGGGAATCCCCTTTGCTGAGTATGTTATTAACATGCTGAGCCCAGTTTGAGAGTGAAATAGCCTTGAGTAGATGTGTGTGCGCATGTGAAAAGTATTATAACTGGCTTGTTACTGTTAAGTCTTATAGCTCTGATAAACTGTTATTTAGTGTATGAAATGCAAAAGGTTTTAGCACTTGCAAATATGAATTTTATTGAATATGGTATACATTTTGCTATTACTTTGTGTGCCTTAGATTTAGATACGTTGTGGGTATATTGCTTTCAGGAAAAGTTGTTAATTCAGTTTCATAGCTATGAAAAGCTATTTTGTATATGATATGTGACGACAAAAAACATCACTTGAGTAATTGGACCTCTGAACAAATACAATGTATGTAAGGATTACCAAATAATGATGAACACTGTTTTCTAATGTATGTTTTCTAATTGTGTGATTCACTTTGTTTTCATACATTTATTCCCAGTGTGTTCGTATGTTTGCTATACTGCTACAAGACCTGTTTGTAAATATATTCAGATTTTTTTGTTGCTATTTTGGTGTATATTTAAATGTGAAAAATTGTTAAACAAGTCTGTTTTGTTTGGGTATTATTTGTGTTTTATTAAATAGCATGAGACAACTTCAGTAATTACATGTATTATTACCACCAAATGTATTTCATTGTTCTGCATTTAAAATATGTTAGTAGCACATTTAGTGGATTTCATTTTCTTCCCCAAGAACTTCTTAACGCTTTCTGGATCAACAGCATTTCCCCAAACACCTCCCCTCTTGAAATGAGAGCCAATTATCATTGCAATAGCATCAAGGTAGTGTTCCATGTTGTAATGGGTTACTCCTGAGCCAATAAAAACTGGGAGTCTTACAGACTGCAACATCTGCAAATTGAAAATAAAAGATTGTTGAGTAAATATTTTGAGATGTTACATTATGTTTACTGAGCTCATTATATTGGAAAGCTGTGCAAGAGCTTATATGAAACAAATACCTAAATGGTTGGATTTAGGAATGCATTGCAAGTGTCATGCATCATCTCTGATAAATAAATGGTAAAAGTATGTTCAGAGATGATATGAGAAAAACACATGAGGAAAGAGATCAATCCAGACTCTGGCAGCTCCATATACCAATCTGACGACAGTGCCAGCCCAATGAAATCATACTGGGAGACTGTAGGAGCACCTCCAAACTAGGCAGCAGGGTTGTGCGGCAGTCTGGCCAGAGCCTGCCTGTGTTTACAGCCTTCTATCTAAGTCAGCCATCTGTAGGCTGTGCTTAAAAATAGCAGACGATGTTGGTGTCTATATTAGCCAAGCAGGGCTGTGGCAGGCAAGGGCAGGACCTGGCTCTGTGCCCATGGTCAGCATGATCCAGACTGGGGGGGACTGTGAGGCTGCCATCCTCTCCCCAGACGAGGCTGCTCTTTATAAGGCCAGCAGCGAGGCCCAGAGGCTCCATGGGCTTTAGGGAAGCTTAACCTCTGGGCCACATGAAAAACTAACGCCAGGAACTATCTGCCCTTTCAAATGTAGGAAGTATGCCATAGACTCGTATGCAGTGGGAGTGGTATGGAATTGAGTGAGGTGACTGAACATACTTTTGTTAGGGTGTGTGTTATGGTTAGGGAGAATGTATGACATTTAGAAAAAGGGCACTCCCTTATTAACCAAGACTACAGGCATGTTTGAGAGAAAATGAAAAAGGGAAAGTAAACTATGTTTGTACTAAGATGCACGCTGAGCATTCCTAAAATGATACACCTAGCATTATGCCTCAGATATATAATGTATGTGCTGAGTGTCGGCTGCCCTTTGATCCAAGTGGTAAAATAGTGATTACACAGTAATAGCCTATGACTTATTTGTTTTTTTTTGGTATTCATTTAAACGAGTTGGGGGTCTTTTTATATTACTGTATGTGTCAGTATGTTTGTGCGTCATACCATACATGTGTGTGTGTGTCATACCGTACATACATGTCTGTATGTGTCAGAACATTCAGAGACAGGACACACCTCTGAGTTCCACTAGATCTGCCTGAACCCCTGTGGCTGTTCCAGTGATAATGAGCCCGTCAGAGAGGAAAAAACGCAGCTGCTCTGGCCGTCGACTCCACTATGCTCACATCTGAAGTCAGGGCATGGGAGCTAGAAACACAAACCCACAAATCACAAAACATCCAATTACACTTACTACAAAAGTCAGAAATTGTACCTTTCATCTCCTTGCTGTACCGTTTACGGATAATATTAGCCGCAATACTTGCATGTTGAAAACCTTCTGAAATGCCATATCAGGACATCTAGGCTAGCCAGTGGGGTTGTCTGACTGGAATGTTTTTTGAACGATTGCGCACCTGTGCTTCTTTTTTATATCAGTGAAGATCTGTACATGTTCAGCCTTTATTTGCTTGCCGTATCGCAAAAGGACTCCGACACATGCATTCAAAAGGCCTTCATCAGCAACATGTGAGAAGACATATCCCTCTGCCCTGATAAAATCCATACCTTGGAAATAGACAACAACGAAAAATAGGTAGCTAAACATTTGCTTTTCCCAACCTCTTAACACGGATCTTTCTATTAAACTCAAATTCCAGCCTAGCCTGAAGCACTCTTGCATGCATGTATTAATCACTAATAAGCAAAGCCAGCTATATCAACCTGAAGCCAGTGCAACAGCAAGAGCTGTTTGCTGCAGACAGGATCTGAACTCCAAAAGGCAGAGATGGACTGATCCCCCTCTCCGCTGCACACACTGCTGTCATAGAGGCACACACCTCTGGTCCAATTGAGAATGTGTACTGAACGTCATGCATGTCCTCAATGATCAGCCCCTCCTGTTCAAAAGATCAACAGACAATTCATTTCCAGTCATCCTTGAGGATGAATATTGTGGTTTACATAGGCTACAATATTAGTAACATCAAAAAGTAAGGAGTTATTCTGTCTGCTTATACTTACAAGTCCTGCATTGTGATAGATTCGTGGCGTGCTTCCTCAATAATTTGAGGCCATGCTTCCAAAAGGTGTGCCTGAAAAACATCAAATCAAAGTTTTTAAAAAAGAGAGTAAAAAACGACATGCGTCTCAATAATCTTTACCTGGTAAGGCTTGAACATGAATCATTCCAATAACCACAAATTTGGCACGTCCAACGAGTTTCAGAAACTGTTTTAAACCAGTTGCAAAGTGGAGGCACAGTGGCTTTGAAATGAGACTCGTCCCCATGTAGCTGCTAGCTTGATCACGTGCCTGGTCAAAGTGTACGTTAATGCAGGTTTCGAGATCTATGAGTGATTGTCACCCAATTCCAGTGTTTTCTTCGTGTGGCTCATGAAACATATTAAAATAACAGTTATGCCTGAGAAAAGGCACAAAGGGTGCAGATTAGCCTCCTCATCTTCTGATAAGAAAACGCAAATGTATGAATTATATATGAAAGCATAAGATGGTGTCTAAAATGTATTTGACTAAACCTGCACTGTTATTTTCCAACAAATCATTAGTGTAGACAAGAGGAAGCCACTAAACGTAGCTAATGCACTAGTGCAGGGCGCCATCACCATTCTCGTTGAGCAAATTGCGCGGCATTAATTTGATCTTAAAATAATGACATAAGTTACCTCTTGCATTATGGACAGCGAAAGTCTATTCTGTCGGCTTGACAGAAAAACATTTTTAAAAATGTCAGGGGAAATCAGCATAACGTCCGGATTTGCAGGTTTTTGAGAAGGACACAGTCTTTGTTTACATCCGTCTTCCCTAGCCACGCGGTACTTTGTGGTTCCGGATTCTAAGTACCGCCCCTGAGTTGTCGCTGCACCAGGCACACCTCCCTTTTGCTGGATAAATGCAATATTTGGAACACCATTATAATGTACATTTCTCACACAACATAAGATTTCAGGTGATTTCACTCTTCACTTCTGAACAATTAATGACTAATAATAATGTTCGTTAAAATGTAACTGCAAAGGGTTACTGAACAGCGCCAAGTATTTAAATCACCCGCTCGGACCGCCCCTTATAATATGTAGACAGCAAGCAGTTTATAAGCCAAGGCGCAAAACTCACCGCACAAGAACAAGTAGCTAGCAAAGTTCACAGCTACCTTTTGATGACAGAGGTCACGAATCGAACGATAATTGAATAGCTAGCTAAGAACTGTAGCTATATTGTGTCTGATCCTTTCAGCCAAGTGTGGACATCTTCGCAGGGGAATATATTTAGGTAAGCTGGCAAAGAATTGAAATATCTCTTGTTAGCTAGTCGTCTTACAACTTTTCAATCAAACTCCCTCAACGTGATTCGAAATGAGTGTTAATATTGTAAATATCCTGAATTTGAAAGGCGATGGACAACATTGGATGGATAGTGTTTTTGTGAGAGCTTGTTAGAGCGGGTGAATGGAAAATGGCATACTTGATGGCTCGGCCATTTTCTGTCCAGCTTCTCTCTCTCATTTAGAATAAATGAACTCGTTTCCATCGACTGTAAGTCAAACTGTTAGGTTTAGCTGATAGTGTGGAATCTGGTGTCGATGTATTCGTGTTTTTGTGACAATTGTTGCAGTATTTCATATTGTTTGTCCTTTAACATTGTCCCACTTCCATTTGCCCGCGCCAAGAGCTTTTGACGAGTTGGCTTTGTGAGTCTTACGTGGGGGGTTGGGTTGTGGTGTTATTACCTAAAATCTGAACAAATAAAATATTTTATGTTTGCAGGTTCTCTATATTGGAGGGATACACGTGGGCTATAATGCCAAGAAAGGGGTAAGTTTCAGTTTTGCAGTTTGACCTAGTTTTGTCAATGTAACTAGGTGACGAAAAAAGTTCACGCTAGGTAGCTGGCTTGCTAACTAACTAGCCGCGGCGTAGCTAGTTAGTGAGCAATAACTAAAACGTTTCTTAGCATTTCAGCAGGATGCATATTATAATATAATTCAATATTTACTGTGTCATTTCAGGAGAAATGTGGAATCCAAGTCTATTGATAACGAGATGCCCAAGGAAACTACAGTGCGATCCAGGAAAAGAAAAGCTGACGTTGCCATTGTAAGTTATTGCTATCTGGGTATTGCTACTTTAGCGAGATGGTTACCTGGCTATGTCTTTGTAATATGGTTTATCAAAATGAACACTTTCCTTATTCAATCCTCAGTATTTGCAAGACCCAGATGAAGTGGCAGAGATGATAAAAAAGAAACAGTGTGGAACTCAGGTAACTACATGCATTGTACTATTCCAACGCATTCCCTTGCAGACCATGCATTTGTTGGATTTAGCTAGCAACACATACCAGTCAGGTTAACCTACACAGGTTAATCAGGACTGTTCAATAAATGACACAATTGTGTTTGACACCAATAGCAACTGATTAGTCTCAGAAACAAACAGCATGGAGAGGATTCTATCAGTCAGACTTTCTTCTCTTTTCTTATCCCTCCTGTGCAGGTGTGCTGGAATCCTGAGTCAGTTTTCACAAGCCCGTGCAGGCGGATCCCCACGCCTGACAATGAAGTCGATCAACCAGTTGCCTTGAATACCACTGGGTTTTCTGCTCAGTACACCTTCAAAAACATATTTGTCACCCCCACCAGGTCTTCCCCTCTTCCTGTGCTATGGTGAGTCACTTCTGGTATCTGGGACAACATGGGCAAGATGCAGTGACGCAGCTAAAGAGCAGGAGTGGTTACTTGACATGTTTGATAAGTAATGTATGATTTTCATTAGGAGATTGCATGACCTCATACCTTAAACTCTGCACTTACACTGTCCAAGGCCAAGCATTATGATAACCAATGTGTTCACCTGTTTCATTTGAATGTAACAGACCATGTAGTCCTCTCACTACTATTGTCTTTCTAAGAGTGTACAGTCTGCTGTTATAAGAACAGATCCCTCTTTGGCACTCATTATGTGTACCTGTATACTATTTAATATTACAGTTCTGTGTTTGCACTCAGAATCAAGTTGAGGGATTCTTCGTTGATCTCTTAATTTGAAAACTACACATTTGAAATGGACGCTAACCCTCTGGGATGTGTTGCTCTTTGTAGCTGGGCAAGCAGAGATGACGTATGGAACAACCTGTTGAAGAAAGATGAGACGTATTCTCGAGACATCCACATCATGATGAAACACCCACACCTCCAACCCAAGATGAGGGCTATTCTTCTGGACTGGCTAATAGAGGTTTGTAGCTCTTTCTGTATCAAACTCCTACATTTGTCTCCCACAGTGTATCTACTACTTTGATCAATGTTACTTGATCAGTGTCATCAATGTTTATCTTAAGGTGGTGAGTGTATTAGTTTTACCAATAGATGTATGGCCCCAGTTTAACTAAGTCAACTGGGGCTAGACAGAAGAGATGGCTGTCAGGTGATGAGTATTAGCTAAGCTCTAACATATTCTAAGGGGAAGCCTAGTCAGCTGCACAACTGAATGCATTAAACCAAAATGTCTTCCGCCTTTAACCCAATTCTTCTGAATCAGCATTGATCTTTAAAGTTGGGTCGTGTCAGACCTATGGTATAGAGAACCATGATCAATACTATTAGGTGGGGATCTCTTCCTTAGCTGCTCTGTGACTTTGCCTACAACTTGTATTCTCAACCTTGTTTTCTCTCTCAGGTGTGCGAGTTGTACAAGCTGCACAGAGAAACCTTCTACCTGGCTCAGGATTACTTTGATAGGTTCATGGCCACGCAGACCAATGTTTTCAAGTCAACACTACAGCTCATCGGCATCTCTTCTCTGTTTATAGCTGCCAAAATGGAGGTAGGAAGATGCCTCTTCTACAACCTGTGTTAAGTAATTTTCTCCATTTTGTATATCAGAGGGAGATTTTTAATGTGTTCACTACCCTTTTCAGGAAATCTACCCTCCAAAGCTGCATCAATTTGCCTATGTTACTGATGGTGCCTGTACTGAGGATGATATCTTATGTATGGAGCTAATCATTATGAAGGTATGCCTCTCAAACGCTTTACGTCCCAGTGTTTCTCAGTACGGATGGGTCACATCCTTATTGTTGTCTAAAGCTTGCTGAGACATGATCGTTTAGCCATTTACTGTTAAAAATGACTACGTGTGTTCCTAATGATGCTCTGTCACTAATGGTAGTTCCTGTTTAACTTGATGGTAGGAGACTCAGAAGAAACATGTGTACTGAGCTAGGGAACTCTTCTCTGTGGAATGAAATCATCATGTGGCTCTTCCTACTGTGTCCCCCTTTGCTCAGGAGCTGAAGTGGCGTTTGAGTCCCCAGACATCTGTGTCCTGGCTAAACATCTACATGCAGATTGCCTACCTGAAAGAGTCCGAGGAGGTTCTCATCCCACAGTACCCGCAAACTACGTTTGTACAGATTGCCGAGGTAAGGTTACAACTGAGATTTCCCGGCGCCGCACGTGATTCATGGTATCTTACAACAAAATATACCTAAGACGATCAAGGCAAAATATGGTCTCACAGACGACAGTGCTTTTGCTTATACACGATGGCGTTGTAAGACAATGGTTTCACATTTCCTCAGAATGGCTCATTGCCTCAGGTCGGTGTTGTGCACATGCGGTGTTATTGTGCTCGCGTTTTTCCTTTACATTTTGTTTTCTCTCTCTAGCTCCTGGACCTGTGTGTGTTGGATGTGAAATCTCTGGAGTTCTGCTATGGAGTCCTGGCTGCCTCTGCCTTGTTCCATTTCTCCTCGCTGGAGCTGGTGGAGAAAGTCTCAGGTAGGGTTTCATTCTGAGGCTGTTCAGGTCAATCAACATCTTCAATCCAACCACTGAGTTGTAGATGTTTGGTGGACTTGTCAAGGGTGTTTTAGCCCTAACCAGACCCCTTTTGTCTTGATCTGTGCAGCGCTGAAGTGGTTAGACGTTGAGGCTTGTGTGAGGTGGATGGTCCCCTTTGCCATGTCCATCAGAGAAGTGGGCAGCTCAGCCCTGAGGCCCTTCAAAGGAATCCCAGCAGACGACATGCATAACATTCAGACCCATGCTGCCTATCTGGACTGGATGGTGAGGGCATCGTTTGTGATTTGTATGGTTTTCAACCACAATGTCAAACATTGGCATAGGGCATTGTATCAGGCTGTTCAGAGCGAATATTTTTTTCCCTCCGATTGTTTCTTGTGTTCAGTGGTACACAGCTGAGTTGCAGCCTGTATTGAGAGTTCTGTTGGTTTCTTCTTTAGGCGAAGGCATGCTCCTACCCACAAGTGGACGTAGATCGCAGCCAGAGTTCCCCAATACCGTCCGGAGTGCTCACTCCACCCCCCAGCAGCGAGAAACCAGAGGGCATCGTCTCTTGATTTCCGTTGGGTTAGTATGGGCTGAGGAAGTCTCAAGATTGGGACCAAGATATTGTAGGACTGGGAGAAATCCATTGCATTACACCAACATGTGCTCAAATGCTTTTTCTATATGCGTGCAGGTGTTTTGGTGCTAAGGTGAATGGATGTCTGTTTTTGAGTGATTGACAGTTTTTAATTGGAGTGTTGCCAAGCTGGACCACCTGCCAAAAACCCAGAGCTGTCACTGGCTCTGGGTGCTGCTAAAGAAGGTGGACTTGGATTGATGGAACAGTGGATGAATGTGTGTGTGTAGCTCACGCTTGCCATTTTGAGAAAGATAATACTGCCAGGTTTGGGGACCAGTAGCTCTGCTGCCAAAATGGACAAGTGGAACAGCCTGCTTCAGAAGCAGAAATATGGATTGTATTAAGATTTTAACTCTGCAACTTTCTCTCTTGCATTTGAGTTTTTACCAAAATGTATGATATTTGTTTTGAAATGAGATGCTGCTACTTATTTTTTAAATAAAGTCACTGTCGCAGACAGCTTTTATGTTTTACAATATTGTGGGTCTTTGCCTTGTCCAGGGACTAGGATTGTAGCCTGGTTGAACCAGCCTGCTGTGTTCACTATTCTGTTTTACTGTGTGTGAAATGGCTTGGTGAACTCAATGATCAGGCTGCTTCTACCAGGCCGGTACAGAGTCGATGTGCAGGGGCACCAGTTAGTCCAGGTTTAATGTACATGTAGGTACTAGATTTAAAGTGACTATGCATAGATAATAAACAGTAGCAGCAGTGTAAAGGGGGAGGGCAATGCAACTAGTCTGGGTAGCCATTTGATTAGCTGATCAGGAGTCTTATGGCTTGGGGGTAGAAGTTAAGAAGCCTTTTGAACCTAGACTTGGCGCTCCGGTACCGCTTGCCATGCGGTAGCAGAACAGTTTATTACTAGGGTGGCTGGAGTCATTGATTTTTTAGGGCCTTCCTCTGACACCGCCTGGTATATAGGTCAGGCGACGCTGGAGTGATGTACTGGGCAGTACGCACTACCCTCTAGTGCCTTGCGGTCGGAGGACGAGCAGTTGCCTTACCAGTCGGTTCTCGATGGTGCAGCTGTAGAAGTTTTTGAGGATTTCAGGACCCATGTCAAATCTTCAGTCTCGGGGGATGGGGGGGGGTTAGGCTTTGTGCCCTCTTCACGGCTGTCTTTGTGTGTTTGGACTAAGATAGTTTGATGTGGACAAAGGTACTTGATTCTCTCAACCGGCGCCACTACAGCCCCGTCGTTGAGAATGTGAGGGTGCTCGGTCCTCTTCCTGTAGTTGATGATCCTCGGTCTTGATCACGTTGAGGAGGAGGTTGTCCTTGCACCACACGGCCAGGTCTCTGACCACCCTATAGGCTGTCTTGTCGGTGATCAGGCCTACCACTGTTGTCATCGGCAAACTTAATGATGGTGGAGTCGTGCCTGGCCATGCCAGGGATGGGTCTTAAGGACAAGACAGACCGACATGCATGTCGGCTGTGCACAGCTCATTGGCTGGTTGGCTACTGTGTTGGTCTGCCTTGTACTTTAGGGTGTGGCCACATTTGAGATTTGTGTCTGAATATTCTGTATGGAGCCAATGGTTATTCAATGACTCATCATCCTGGAGAGGCCAATGATGACAGCTTTTAAGCCAACAGCATCACCATCTAATTCAGTTTAGGAGCCTGAGCTTGCTGATCTACTGAGGAAGTCCTGCTGTAGCCTACGATGACGCTGTCCTATCATTTTTGATGTGTGTTATGGTGTATGTGTAACCCAAGTATGCCTAGTAGGCGCAATCTACTGTAGCATAGGCCTACGATGTCGTCTAGTTTTATTACCATTTTAATAGGACCACAATGGAAGTCAACTTGTCATCAGTTTTAAATTCCTTATCCACGTGTGATTATATTTAGAAATTGGCAAATCATCTTTGGGTTAATGACAAACGTACAATATGATAGCTTTTGTAGTTATGTCACTCATCAAAAAAATATATAGAGCAGAGTTGAACGTGTCACTGGCAATGATGTACAGTACCAGTCAGAAGTTTGTACTCCTACTAATTCCAGGGTTTTTAATTTTTTTAACTATTTTCCATGTAAAATTAGTCAACATGAACTATGGAATAATGTAACCAAAAAAGTGTTAAACTGATATTTGTGATTCTTCAAAATAGCAACCCTTTGCCTAGACATATTTGTATGCTCTCAGCCAGTTTCATGAGGTAGTCACCTGGAATGCATTTCAATTAAAAGGTGTGCCTTAATTTGTGGAATTTCTTTCCTCAATTTGTTTGAGCTTATCAGTTGTGTTGTTACAATGTCGGGTTGGTATACAGAGGATAGCCCTATTTGGTGAAAGACCAAGTCCATTTTATGGCAAGAACGGCTCAAATAAGCAAAGAGAAATTACAGTCCGTTACTTTAAGACTGGAAGGTCAGTCAAAATTGTAAAAAACTTTGACATTTTCTTCAAGTGCAGTTGCAAAAACCATCAAGCGCTATGATGAAACTGTCTCTTGTGAGGACTGCCACAGGAGAGGAAGACCCAGAGTTATCAGCCTCAGAAGTTGAATTGCCAAATAAATGCTTCACAGAGTTCAAGTAACAGACACATCTCAACATCAACTGTTCAGTGGAGACTGTGAATAAGGCCTTCATGGTCAAATTGCTACAAAAAACACTCCTAAAGGACACCAACAAGAAGAGACTTGCTTGGGCCAAGAAACACAAGCAGTGAACATTAGACAGGTGGAAATCTGTCCTTTGGTCTGATTAATCCAAATATGAGATTTTTTAGTTCCAACCACCGTGTCTTGTGAGACGCAGAGTAGGTGAACAGATGATCTCCGCATGTGTGGGCCACACCATGAAGCATGGAGATGGTATGGGGGTGCTTTTCTGGTGACACTGTCAGTGATTTATTTAGAAGTCAAGGCACACTTAACCAGCATGGCTAACAGAATTCTGCAGCGATATGACATCCCGTCTGGTTTGCGCTTAGTGTGACTCGTTTTTCAACAGGACAATGACCCAAGACAACTCCAGGTTGTGTAAGGCCTATTTGACCAATATTGAGAGTGATGGAGTGCTGCATCAGATGACCTGGCCTCCACAATCACCTGACCTCAACCCAATTGAGATGATTTGGGATGAGTTGGACCGCAGAGTGAAGGAAAATCAGCCAACAAGTGCTCAGCATATGTGGGAACTCATTCAAGACTTTTGGGAAAGTATTCCAGGTGAAGCTGGTTGAGAGAATGCCAAGTGTGCAAAGCTGCCATCAAGGAAAAGGGTGGCTACATTGAAGAATTTAAAATATACTTTGAACACTTTTTTGGTTTCTACATGATTCCATGTGTGTTATTTCATAGTTTTGATCTCTTCACTATTATTCTACAATGTAAAAAGAAAAGAAAAAAGAAAGAAAAACCCCTGAATGAGTAGGTGTGTCCAAACTTTTGACTGGAACTATACGTCTACCATTTTATTAGTGTTCATGCTTCTCAATGTGGCGTACCCTTAGATGCTCCTCTTAAAGCCTTACCATTTTTATGTGTGCCTCTTGCTAAACTAAAGTTTATGCTGAAAGTTATTGAAGTTCATGACATAAGATTTAAACTGTTTAAGAGGAGAGTGAGATAAAAGCACGTTTCTGTAAAATATAAACCACTAGAATCATCTGCGTTTCTTTAAACTCACAGAATATTGTAGAAAGTTAATGGATTGGCCACAAAGATGACATCTGAGGTGGTGCACTGGGCTAGTGTAAAGTACAGAAAGCAGGAGGTATGTGAAAGGTGTAGATGTAAACATCTTCCGTGTCATTTTGTTTGTTTTCTTATTCACTGTAACTTGCCATGATTTGGAATCAAAGGGGACAAAAAGGAAAGTCATCTGAACGAAAACAAAATGGAGCATAAGGATGGCCTCTATAATGGCTGTCTCTTTCATGCGTTCACTGACAGACAGTGCCCTCTGCTTGCAGTCAAGGAGTGTGTGCTTAAAGATACACAGGACTAATCCACTAGATGTCAGTATGACGCTTTCACTGTCAAAGCTGCTCTCTTGTAAGACTTGCCGGGGACTACTCGACAGATGCTGCTGGGAGTAATTCGTGTACTTGTCTAATGCTCTGGTCCTTCACTTTGTCACAAACCAGATTGGATCACCTAAGGGTTTGTTTTTCTTTGGCCAGCTGAATTTATCAGATGCATTTATCAAATGGATTGATAGTATTGTCTTACTAAATCATTTGGATATTCAGTCTACATCAATTCCTCACTCTTTTTTACTAATGGCAGGAATGTGAGTGAACCATGCCATCTGAAGTTATCCCCTAAATAATCTTTCAACCATTTCAAATGATTGTTGGAAAAAAATATGGACTGTTCCTTTTCTGCTCTGGTGCTCTTCACACCCATCGACTGTTCTGCATCAATGTTCAGTGATTAACGCTGCATTAAGGCAGCAGCGGCCCTTGCTGTCTCTTTAAAGATAGGGGGGTGGCTTCACCCATCAGACAGGCTCTTGGGGCATGGGGCCCTCAGGCAGCCAGGCAGGAAACAGCACAACAGCTGTTATGCGCTCAATGGCCCCTTTGTTCTCGCAGCTCAGACGCTTGTGGCAGCAGCAGGTGCCCATTGGCTCAGCCACCAGCCGCACAAGAGTTCACACCTAGATAGGGGGTACAGTAGACACCAATCACTGAAAATGCTAAAGGGAATCCACCGACATATAGTAACAGTCTTTGGCCAGCGTTTGTGTTTTATATCATTCATACATTGCAATTCAAATGGCACCATGTGTCAACATTGGAATGACCAAATTGATGTAATCCTGCTTTGATCGAGAAAAAGGTGCATGTATTCTTAATTAAAACTCGGTCAAAGGTGCAAGGGAAAACATTTGTGGCTACATATTTTTCAATTGGGAGGCTGCCTCTGTGACACTTTAGGGTCAATAGAAATGTCTTTTGTCATGTCAAATAAGCCACTTGGTGACACATTTTATCCCTGAGGCAAGGCAGAGGGAGGGTAGCAGTGAAATAGCACTGATATTCATCGTGTATTCAGGTTTCCCATAGTCCCACATGCAGTATTACATTTTTGAAATGATTAATATCAATCAACATATTCAATATTAGTATTAGTTGAGCTCTATTGGTTTGCAATACATGCCTATACCAATAACCTCTATCTACCTAGGTTGTTTAGTCAGTGTTTGGCCCCTAACTAGACCCTCTTGATCTGTGCAGCTCTGAAGTGGTCCAACGTTGAGGAGTGTGTGAGGTGGATGGTTCCCCTTGCTATGTCCATCAGAGAAGTGGGCAGTTCAGCAATGAAGACCTTCAAAGGACTCACACAGACTCCCACAGACTACAAACATCCATACCAATGTTGCCTATCTGGACTGGATGGGAAGTTTCCGTTCTTCAAGGAGCTTGAGAGAATGGAGGGAATAAACAAAAATATGCAACAAATGATAGTCCCACTAAACAAATGATAGTCCCACTAAACGCAAACCAGATGTGATGGCGTATTGCTGCAGAATGCTGTGGTAGCCATGCTGGTTAAGTGTGCCTTGAATTCTAAATAATCCCTGACAGTGTCACCAGCAAAACACCCTCACACCTCCTCCTCCATGCTTCACGGTGGGAACCACACATGCAGAGATAATCTGTTCACCTACACTGCGTCTCACAAAGACACGGTGGTTGGAACCAAAAATCTAAAATTTGGACTCATCAGACCAAAGGACAGATTTCCACCAGTCTAATGTCCATTGCTTGTTTTTCTTGGCCCAAGCAAGTCTCTTCTTATTATTGATGTCCTATAGTGGTGTTTTTTTGTTGTTGCAGCAATTCAACCATAAAGGCCTGATTCAGTCTCCACTGGACAGTTGATGTTGATGTGTCTGTTACTTGAACTCTGAATCATTTATTTGGTCTGCAATTTCTGAGGCTGGTAACTCTAATGAACTTATCCACTGCAGAAGAGGTAACTCTGAGTCTTACTCTCCTGTGGCGGTCCTCACGAGAGACAGTGTTATCATAGCGCTTGAGGACTTTTGCGACTGCACTTGAAGAAACTTTCAAAGTTCTTGAAGTTTTCCGGATTGACTGACCTTCATGTCTAAGGATGGACTGTCATATCTCTTTGCTTATTTGAGCTGTTCTTGTCATAATATGGACTTGGTCTTTTACCAAATAGGGCTATCTTCTGTATACCAACCCTACTGTGTCACAACACAACTGATTGGCTCAAACGCATTAAGAAGGAAAGAAATTCCACAAATTAACTTTTAACAAGGCACACCTGTTAATTTAAATGCATTCCAGGTGACTATCTCATGATGCTGGTTGAGAGAATGCCAAGAGTGTGCAAAGCTCTCATCAAGGCAAACGGTGGCCACTTTGAAGAATCTCAAATATAAAATATATTTAGATTTCCTTAACACTTTTTTGATTACTACATGATTCCATATGTGTTATTTCATTGTTTTGATGTTTTCACTATTATTCTACAATGTAGAAAATAGTACAAATAAAGAAAAACCCTGGAATGAGTAGGTGTGTCCAAACTTTTGACTGGTACTTTAAGTCAATATAGGTGCACTGTGCGGTTGAGAGAGAGGGAAACATGAAGAGAAAGATATGGAAGTATTCTATCTATGTGCACTCAATTATTTTTGCGGTTGTTTTTAGAAAGTTAACAGCACAGAAGGGTGAGGGGAAGATTGATTTATACAGTAGGTCCACTTCGTTGTACCCTATAGGGTATGCCCTAAGATCAGGCTGTAGTTTGTAGGCCAACCTCACCAAAGCCCCCTTGCTGTCTTTTTAGGAGGGGGCGCTAATGAACCACATTCCACAGGAACTTTCATTCAGTCAGAGCACTGGGGAGTTTCAGGCTCCCTTCCATGACCCTTTAGTGAACACTGAAATAAAGTGCTGTGAGCGGTCTCTGGGGGTGACCTGTCAAGCTGTTCAAATAGGCCTATACACAATGTGTTGTCCTACTCTTATGCAAATGAAACACAAATGATATTGTTATTACGGTAATGTTGTGCAATGTTATACTAATTTGGGACAAAATGTAATAGGCTATAGAAGGGCTTAGATGCAAATGTTTATGATGTATTCAAATCCAGGCGTCGAGGTTTGCAGCACTGCTGATTTTCCTCCTTCCCCTCTAGGACTGATTGGGTCCTGGGACCCCATTGGCCAATCAGTAATATTAGCCAATCAATTAACTACAAAGACAAGAGCTACAATTCTGACCTCAAGGCCAGTATTTACATTTCAGCCTATAATAGTATATTAATTCACTAGATAAGTATATTCTAAGATACCACAGTTTAAAGCATATGACTCCTTAGTTGCTACGTAAATGTTTTGCCATATGAATTAATCATATATACCCATTGATTCTTGAAGAATATAACTTAGAAATAGCTGATGAGTTTAGTTCAACTGTTGTACCCCCATCAGAACCCCAAATATAAGCTCCAATGTTTGTAGACAACATAAATGGAAACAAACACCGTATAGACTCAAAACATACATTTGATATCATGGATGGTCAGTCCTTGCATTCATAGCTCTGTCTATGCATTTGAGAGTCGTTACGTTTCAGGTATAAAGCTTTGTTATTGTTTCAATAAAGGATTATAGCTTTAAATAATCAACTCCCACAAAAAATATGAAAAGAGAAGAACGTATGGAAACGACATAATGGCAAAAAGCGACTTAAAAAGCCGCACAATCAAACAAAATAAATAGATGAGGGAGACCTGCAGTATCTGTCACTGTCAAAGGAGCTGTCAATGAGGGACCACGTGGCTTTGACACGGCATGCCAGTGTTTACATATGAAACACGCCCTCTATTTCTCCTCACGCCCACAAAGGGAGGTGGGGGGGAAACTGTATTTATATAAACCATGCCCCAACTTTGAATGAGCAACATGTACCTGAGGACTGAGCAGAACGAAAGCTTGGGTTGACACTGTCCTTGTCCATTTAATTTAGAAATGGTGTGGTGTCCAGTAGTCGATTACAATTTCAGATAGAGTTGTGTCACGCCTTAAATGTAAAGTCAATGCATTTGCAACCTTTTATTATACTGAACGGCAAAGGTGCCATTTCCAGAACGGCAGAAGTTGAGAGAGGAAAGTGGAGTCATTTTTGAGACAGCATAGCGAGAAGGAAGTTATTTGCCAAGGTAGTGCCGCAGAATGAACTTTACATTTAAAAAAAAAAGTATTCATCAAGTCCAACACGTATGTTGTTCCTTTGTACCCGTTATGTATGTATGTATGTATGTATGTATGTATGTACTGTATGTACTGTATGTATGTATGTATGTACTGTATGTACTGTATGTACCAAGACGGTACATACAGTCGGTTTATAAGTTGTTGGCTGCACTGCAAGTGACAAATAAACACAGTCAGAGCCTATGTAGGCCTACAAACAGTATACCGGTAGACTGCTGACCAACACATAATTTCAATCTTGTTCAAACTAGATATAGTTTGTAGATCTATAGATATACATACATCCACACTCTCCTACATATTTATTTGGACGGTGGAGCTAAAACGTTTAATTTGTCTCTACTTGAGCATCTTGGATTTGAGATCAAATGTGTCTTATGAGGCAACAGTACAGAATGTCACCTTTTATTTGAGGGTGTTTTCGTACATTTCCGTTTTACCGTTTACAAATTAAAGCACTTTATGTATCTAGTATACTCTTTTGAAGGTGTCAAATATTTGGACAAATTCACTTATACTGTATGTGTATTAAAGTAGTCAAAAGTTTAATTGGGGGACTAGATACATAAAGTGCTTTAATTTCTAAAAGGTAAAACAGATTTGTATGAAAATACCCTAAAATAAAATGTGGTATTCTGTACTGCACCATTTACATGTTAGTCATTTAGCAGACGCCCTTATCCACAGAGACTTACAGTTAGTGCATCCATCTTTATATAGCTAGGTGAGACAACCACAAATCACAGTCATAGGAAGTACTTTTTTCCTAAATAAAGAAGGTATCAGCCAAGATAGTGCTATAAGTAAAAGACAATTGCTATTATTTTGTTGGGGGGGTGGTGGACTGACTGAGACTTCTTATATAACATACTCTTTGAAGAGGTGGGGTTTGTATGAAACATTTGAAACGTTGAAAATGCTGAAGTTTGCAGCCAAATTAAAAGTTTTAGCTTCACTGTCCAATTAAATACGTAGGGAAGTGTATTTTTATCTACATATAAATGTGCAAACTATCTATTTATAAACCACTTTATAATTCAAATTAGCCTATATTCCTACAGACCGGTTTTTGTTTAACTTACAATATGTTGTGGATGATTAAAAATATATAATTTAAATTGTCTAATTGTAGGCCCGTGGGCCTATGACGTAGAAGTACTGTCAACAAAAGTTGTTGTCGTATTTCCAGCACATGCAAAGACAGTGACCTAAACTTGTGTTTGGTCTGTGAATACAGGTGACCTTGAAGCATTCATCAAAGACACCTGATGAAGCCCTACCCATCGGATAAGAGGTTAGTGATATACTCCACTGTGAAAATATTAGCATTTGAAGATATTCTACTATACATTTACATGCTATGTTAGGATGGGAATACAGGTAAAACTGATCATGGAAAACCAACAGATTTCAGATACAGTGTTATTGTGACTGTGCCAATGATATCCCCTCAAAATATTCTGAGCATAATCTTATGACACTTATTTACCTAAACTGGCTTCAGTATCCCTCATAACTCAATGCATTTTTACCATATAGTCTTTATTCGTCTTCCACCATCTGAATGGCAACTACAAGTGTCTACAACCTTTTTTCTTCTACTATGTTACATGTTGCCCGGATCTGTCAGATGTAGGTTGAGGGTGGAGGTGGCTATGATACGTCCTAGAAAACACCGCCGTTCTCTCTGCTGGTATTTCATACTTCCCACAGCGAGAGGCTGTTCACAGCACTTGTTTTTGTTTCCTAATAACCAGGCTATTCCCTTCAGGGACACATTAGCTCTTGTAAACAAGTTGCTACAGTGTGTATATATGCTTTGATGTCACTGATTTAGTATCTTCTCTTACGCTTCAATATTTTATTAACTATATTCATCATTATGATATAAAGCAATGCTCATGAAGATATTTTCAATAAATGTAACGGCCTCAGCTAGCCAACAGTTCAGCTTATATTTAGGCTATGGAAGTGGAACCATGGTCTTAGCCATGCATTGCTACTACTACTTGAACACAAGCTTTTTCAACAAGCTCCCTGTGTGCTATTTTCATCAAAGCCGTGGCAGCTTATTGCAACTAAATTACAGTAGAATACACTTCATTGTTTCTAATTTGTTCATTTGGTTCATTATACTCAGTTTACTTCACTTCTCCCTCAAATACAGTAGTCAGACTAAGATAGGGTTTGAACATCAGCATAATACAGAATGGCGTCAACATAATGCTTGTCAGGACACACGTCGTGATTTGATTATGATGCTGCTATACGTCCTGTGAAGGCTTATCTCGCTGTAATATTGAGGAAACATTAAGGATCGTGGCATGGTAAAATGAACCTTATCATAGTGGTAATTGTTATTAATGGTAATAACAACTGAGTTGATAAAGGAGATTAACGCAGAGTGATATGTCAGCGAGGGCTCAGTATTATAATACAATAGTAGGATTGCAGTGCTGCAACTGTATCAGTTTGAGTGTATACATCTATTGTGTTGCTCCCTATTAATTTGGTTTTCTAGAGTAAGACAATATGGATTAATATGGACTATATTCAGGAACAAATCTGATGTTTTGCATTTGGTACATGTAGTTCTGAATATCCTTATGGCCACAATTAAGCTCTCATGGTGTGATCAACAGCTGTGAGCACTAGAAATCTGATCTAGTTCATCTAGTGCTCTTCCATTACGTGAAATGTCTGTTGAACAGACAGTGGAGCAGAGAGATTGAACATCGCTCAGGTTTTGTTATGCTGTTTTAGTGTGCATCTGCCACCCCCTTGTGGCCGCTCACAGTAACTGCAGGGTCAGTGAAGCTATGGCTTTCTACAAATTGTGACTATTTTGGCTATTCTTTGCTCCAGCTGCAGTATTCTGCCTCCATGGTGTTTGGACGATAATAGCTCTCAGAACTGCCGGTAGTGTGATTTGTGATTTGAAAAGGTTGCTTTGATGTGTAACCTAACGAAGTGTTGATTCAATGTCAGAACAAAAACCCTCCCACGACCCTTTGATTCTTATTTGCTGTCATTGCTCAAACAAACCAGCAGGGTTATCAATTGCATCATCCTTGTTAATAATGAAAAATAAACATTTAATTTGTCTTATTTTAACATCATATCTGTAGTTGCCACAGTACCAGTCTTTGGCCTAGTGTTTTCAATTGAAAAAGACAGATATGATCAAATCTCAAACTAGACTGTGCAGTGCTGTGTATAATAAAGCATGAGGGAATTATAGGCTTATTTGAAAAGGGCAACACAAAGGCCCTCTTGTTCCTTTAAGTCTTTAGGTTTTTGGAGGGAGTGTGTGTCGAACACGAGGGCCGCTTCCTGTCAATTCTGTTCCACATATTCCCGGTTCCTTTCCATATTAATTCCTTTAATTAAAGTGATTTTATTCACAGGCACACAGCTGGCACCGGCTACTTTCCATTAGGCATCTGAGTAGCCGCCTCGTTGGTTGGAGGACCCGCACTGGGGCTGCTTCCTAGGGAGCACAATACTATTTTCTTCTCCCCTCTGAGTTTGTTGTGTGTTTTGAATTTATTAATCATTGATTTTAATGCACGCCTCTTGACAGTGGCAGATACCCGCGCATTAATTAATTCCAGTGTCCCTGTTTAACAAAATGGCATTTAGAAACAATGTGAGGTCGGCTGGTGTTCCCTCTGACCTATAAATGAAGGCGTTGAATGCAAAATGTCAAAATGAGCTTTTATTTGTTCTTCACTATTTGTTCTTTGTACTATTCATTTGATGGCGTAGATATAAACGAGGCCATTTCTGCCCTATTGAAGTATCTGTAAACACAGTTCGTTTTTTAATATTCATCATTATTTTGGTAGATCATAAAACACAATAATGTCTCTTTTGTTTGGCATCCTTCTTCAATACTCCTGCTTTGCATGCCGCTTCTGTCGGTCGCTGAATGGCATATTCTCAAAGGAATTGTCGGTCTTAAATTGAGAATAAAGGTGCTGTGCCGTCAACAATAGGTGGGCTATGTTTATCCTTTGAGGTCTTAAGTAAGTATGTTAAAAGATTGCCTTCAGTGAATTTCCGAGGAATAAAAAGAAAGATTAGATCACACATTAGGCATATGGTGTTGGAATTTGAATTGGGTTAGGATTTGAATGTATTTATGTGAGTATTTGAAGAGAACTAAACTATTCATCCATTTAAATGAGTGACTGGTCTGTGTGGTTGAATAGATAAAAGCTTGCTCATAATCCTTATTGACAAGAGGGATGCGTAAAGACAGCTATTCCTAAGTCCCAGCCGTGCCCTGCCCTGTGGATGGGCCTTATCCTTATTCAAGGAGGGTTTCTTAATGCTAAAGATTTCCTGACAGATTGCTTTCACCAGATTGATTAGCACATGTTGTTAGTAAGTGAACTGTGTCTCTGCGTGTGTGTGTGTCTGTGTGTGTGCCTGTGTGTGTGCACGAGCGCCTCTGAGGGAGGGGGGGGGGGGGGGGACATGGAGTGCTTATAATTCTGAAAATTAAAAGAAGCAAACAGCCACAGCCGTAACATGATGGCATTTAGCTGGCACCCTGCTGGGGTTTAGCACAACACTCTAACTGTGCTGACATCTGCAAAAGATAATGCAGAAAAGAGACACAAGGCACACCTCACTCAAACTCAAAAGTGCAGTAACTACACGGTAGTATACAGTATGTTTGCATAATATTCTTTTTTCCCGTAGTCAAAGCAGCAGGATGATTGCCGAATGTGAAATAGCAGGAAGCCTCCTCGCAGGTCGTCCAGTCCAGTTTTGTTGACATGCTGTTCTCTAGCCATTGTATGAAGTAATGGTGTGAAATTGCTTGTATGCAAATACCCTGTATAGCATGTTCAATTGGACCCTTGTGAGGAAACAATTAGGGCTTTGAAGAAGGTTCCCACTATTCCTGCTGCACCTATGAAGCCTAAAGCAGGTTGGCCTTTCCCTCCCTCCCTCCTGCCTCCTTCCTCCCCCTCTCCTCCCTCCTCTCTGAAGGGGGGATAACAGAGAGGAGAGGATCCATCGATCAGTGCCGATCGTTCAGCGCCCTGCCTGCACCCTGCCTCATTGTTTTTTATCTTGTCTCTCAAGCAGGGCGAACCCTGTTGCCATGGCATCCCCCCACACATTGGAGATGGCACTTCAACCCTTTTGCTTAATGATCTCCTGGATGATAGCCTACTTGTCAGGCGTTCGTGTTCTGTTGAAACGCGAGGGTTTCTGAACGTTCTATCGCAACGTTACTGTTCCCGAACAGGGGTCCATTCTCTGCTTTCGCAAATCAAAGTGAGCTTCTTCCCCTTTGAATTATCTCGAGTGCTATGATTTGTTTCCACTGGGTATGTCCTCAAAGACGGACGTTCTAAATGGAGAGAAACCGATTTGCATTCATTTAGTGCCTTTTTTGTTTTTAGGCATTACTTTAAACCATCACTCTTTTGGCAGTTCAGTGCTGGGTGAGGGATTATTGCTCATATAAATAGCTGCCATTGATTTGACAAAAAAGAGACTACTCTATGTCATTATGAAGGCAGAAAATCCTAATTTAGAAATGTGAACAAAAAAAGCGGAGCGTTCAATTCAATTCCATAATCCTCCATATTGCATGAAATCAGGGGTGTCGTGTTACAATACACCGTTTTAGTCAATGCTGGGATGGAGACAAAGGTGGCGCCTGCAGCCATCATAATGTACTGAGCGAGGAAATGTGTTCAGAAACGGTTTCATTTTATTATTCTATATCTGTCAACTCCCATGCAGTGTATTCTCCAGTTCTATATGTATCTGGTGTGCCTGCATGTGTTATGTGCTTTAAATGTTTCATAAGACATGCAGTGCAATGGTTAGAGCCCCTGTTAATTAGTTGAATGTATTTCCCCCCTCTGCTCGGCAGTGGATGAAACCGTCGTGTCTAATCGTATATGACTTTGGGGACGTGATACGTGCCACAATGCCATCACGTTTCCTGTTATTTAAATATGGAATCAAGCGTCTCAGACATTATTGACCGGTGTTGATTGTGAATCCGGGAAGAGCTGTCTGGTGTAAACGCTAGTCAGTTCGATCACATCTGACCTATTATTCATGTGGTAAAAGAAGGGGGGGGGGGGGAGTGGAGAGGGGAGAGTAGTTTGAACATAATCGGGAGAAGGACAGAGTTGTTGCTTTAGTCGTGTTAAGATTCGTCTCGAGTCTCACGGATCACTCGTCAACAGTCTCCAAACAACACCATGGGAAGCGGGTGAATGATTTTTCAAGACTTGCTTTTTTGTGATCTTAGAATGGAGAGAAGACTACTGGTTTATTGGTTGAGGAACTTCCATTTGGAACGTTTAGCCTAGTGTTTCTTCCGTCCGTTGTTTTCTTCTGTTAAAGGGCCTGTTGAGGCAAAGCAAGCATCTGTGTCTGTCGGAAAGGAGCACAGTTGATATCAGAGACAGTGATCCTGCATGGCTAACATATAAAGTTTGAGGGAATTAGAGAATGGATATTTTAGCACTATGCAGGATGACTCTGATTCATAGCTCCATATGCTCCGCCAAACACTACCAGTGGGTGGCCATGTCTCTTTGTTTTATTGCTCTGTCTCAAAGGCAGGAGAAATATGTTACCAGTGTCTGTTCCAAAATGATTTCTCTCCCTTTATTAGTCTTTTGTTTAACCTGTTGTTACCCATAATGTGTTGTAGAAAAGTTGTATTTCTTGTGAGCTAGACACTCCAACCCACACCGTTCTAAGAAATGGCTTAAGTAAATGAGGCTCATCGCGGTGTGGGCCAACGGCCCACGCTTTCTGGCCCATGGTATTTACTTCCAGGTCAATGTCATAATTTGCCTTATTGTCTCCACAGACATATTTTGCTATCATTCCCAAGGTTTCTGTGGACTTACAGACTTGTAGATAATGTAGTCTCTCAATATTTGCGGTGGGCTTTCTCCGTAAATGAGAACACAGAACTCTCCTACTAGGCTAAGTTCAGTTCTGTCTGGAGTTGCTTGCAAATCTTTTATCTATAAGATTGTCTCCAAGACGCACAAGGCTGGCAAGCAAGACTAAGTAACGTCTATCTGGTGTATTCAGTAGCTGGGAGTGACCTCTCAGACAGTGTTGAGAGTCGTTTGAATCACTCAGAAATGATCATCTTCACTACTCCACACTTAAAGAACAAGATGGAAAATGAACCTTCTTTTTTTACGTGCATAAAAGCATACTAGAGCCTACAGAATCAGCCTGATGTCTTTCCACTCTCATAATGCGATATGGGGAAGACTTCCTGCATGTCATAAGGTATTGGAAGGTAAAATTGAATTAAACTAAAGGGCTTTGAAGAATGGGACTGGGAAGTACTCACTTTCCCTCTATTTGACGATGAGGATTGCTGTAAATTGACACTGAAATGGTTCGTCTCGCACCCTCTCAAATGACCTCTCAAACGGATAACATGCATATTAACTGGCTCATCGCAAATTGTGTTGAAATGGGACAGAATGCAGTAAATGAGATATCCATCGTCTCCATGATGAGCACTTCCCCTCATCAGTGTTGCTTTATTTCCCCACTACCGTTGATTGGTTATGACGTAGGCCAATTAGCTGACCTTGTTGCACTGTCCTCTCGGACTAGCCTACGTTGTGTTGTTGGTCCAAAGTATGGGTTTAATGTGGGTTTGCCAGCATTTTCTGTACTTAGGCGCATTGTTTGAACCACATAGACCCTCATTCCTGTGAAATGATGTTGTAAGTAGGTACGTTTTCTAGAAGTATTTAAAAAAATATATATATATTATTTAACAAGGCAAGTCAGTTAAGAAGAAATTCTTATTTATAAAGACGGCCTACCCCTAACCCGGACGACGCTGGGCCAATTGTGCTCGACCCTATGGGGACTCCCAATCACGGTCGGTTGTGATACAGCCTGGAATCGAACCAGGGTCTGTAGTGACGCCTCTAGCACTGAGATGCAGTGCCTTAGACCGCAGCTCCACTCAGTACTTAGTTAACATCCTTCCTTGGGTTTAGTGTAAGGGGGATACTTTCTCTTCCTCGAGTGGCAACTGTCTGGAATTATTTTTGTGCATCTGAAAAAAGAGATGCCTTGAATATACATATTATTAATAATTAACTCCATACTTTATTTCCCTTTGAAAGTTATTATGCAGAATTAATATTTCATATGGGTACAAGCCTTACATGACAACTGTACTAAGACAAAGGATAGTAATGGCACAAAGTTTGACAAGTCTGTGTAGGCTTGCTCTAAAATCATTGGCCTTCATCATAAATTTTGCATTCAAGAGACGTCAATGGCGAATCTCTATTTTTGTTCATTTTCTATTTATGTATTCTGTTTTTGTTTTCTGACTTTCATGCAAACATATAAATGTCCTTACATTCTGAAATCTAGCCTTTCCAGTGCTCGACTGCTCGTTCCTACATTTGGAGTGGATAGCAGTTTGTGGCCTATTTAGATCTGAGACCCATCTCTTTTATTTCTGTTTCGACTGTGTCTAAACTGAGTCCACCTGCAGGGGGAAGTAACAGGCCAGATAACTCAGTCCTCTTGTCAGTCAAGGTTGCAGGATCCCTGTCTGGTGTGCGTTTGTCCAATGACATCACTGTCCCCCTCACACTCTGTTTCTCTTTGGTCTGTGTCTCTTTCTCCCACTTTCTCTTGTCTCCCAATATGCCGCAGAGGGATACAATTATCCACTTCATTTGAGTCGTCGTGGTAATGGTTCGCCCACCCCTCTCGGGGAAATAGGTAGCTGTAATTGTAAATTGTGTAATGAATGTGGAATCGCGACCGTGCCCGGGCGACGCCATTATAACCGACCCGCTCATGACCCCCGCCCCAACAACAAGTGAGACCCCCGGCCTTTAGTGTTCATGAGCCACAGCGGAAATATTTAGGCTCTGAGGCAATTAATCCTAAGTGATGTGCTTTTTACCTCTTTCATTTCTTTCCCTCCATTTACTTCTCTTTATTTCCTCGATTCTCCCCTTCTCTGACACCTTTTAGGGTGTCATTATGATGGTATATAACACTGTTATACTGTTTGAGGATGTTCTTCTTCCTCTTCCTCCTGGCCCCGCAGCAGCTGTTCTTTGCTCAGAGGGTAGGAGTGAAAGACTAGATATCCTGCTCCTCCAGCGATGACACCTTCTGCACCTGCCTGTGCGGAGACAGGTGAGTGAGCTCAGTGACGCGCCCCAATTATCAGAAGTGACATTGTGTCAGTGAATTATCTTGGTTAAGAAGTCTGGAGTGCTGGGGAGCAGCGGGAGGCCACAGAACCTGAGGCACTATTAATCTGAGAGTGTTGGCGGTGAAACCCCTTCTCCTTGTGTGTGTGATGAGCCGCTTATCATGGATTCCTGCTGTTTCCGAGTGGGGAAGCGGTGGGTTTGCTTTAAAATGCTTTGTATTAATTAACCCCCCCCCCACCCCCACTAGCTCCCTGTTGTACACGGTGTCACTTTACTTTGTTGTTCTTGAATCATGCATCCTTAGTCCTGTAATGTTCCAGTTCAGCAGTTTTAGTTCTTACAGACGTTTGACTTTATTATGTCTGCCCCATGGGCACTCCTTATGGCTTTCTACATCCACAATGTTACAAGGGCCAAAAGCCTGGTGAATTTAAGGTGTAAATTTCCCTCTTACTCCATGAAGGTAGATGGTGTTAGATCCAGGGGTTTGGCCACAGACAGGAGAGGAAAACAGGAGGTCAGAGGAGCAGGAGGCACTCATAGAGGGAGACTGTTAGTGAGGGCCCACACCTCTATTTCATATATAGCACATCATAAGTCCTTCACTTAACTAAGTTAAGAATCCGGCCTTCAAAGATGGGGTCAGTGAGAGAGACTTTGACTGTGTCATTAACAGAGACTTAGGGGGCAGATCACTGAGGCAGTCTGAGATGGAGAGGGTATAGGAGACTAGAAGGTAGGCGTCTGCTGTCCAGCTGAGCCTTGTCTACTCCCCTTCAGCCCCCAGCACACCCCCTCATTGTCATACAGTAACTCCCAAGAGGCATTGCGTCTTCAGTGTCTCTCTGCTGAAGGGGAGAAGCAGAAAGCCTGTCTATCACACTCACTGTCATACTCTCACACTTTCCCACGGGGCTACATTACTGATAATGTCTCATATGGCGGAGAGGACTTGTCAGTGTCCCTCCTATCAGAACGATTCCTGTTTTGTCCAGCAGGGGGTGGTGTTGCAACTGGTTTACCAAGCACCTGTGGGATAGAGAGTTGAAATGCCAATACAGTCTAGAGAAGGGGGAAAGAAGGCACACACAAAAAACACATCAGATATTTGGTATTAACGGAGTGAAGAAAGATTATTGTTGTTCAAAGTTGTGATGTCAAGTTCATTAGTGAGTCAAACTATGAGATTTAATTGTGTTGCCATTGTAACTGGGTGACAGGTAGCCTAGTGGTTAGAGCATTGGGCCATTAACCGAAAGGTTGCTGGATCGAATCCCCGAGCTGACAAGGTAAAAATCTGCAGTTCTGCCCCTGAACAAGGCAGTTAACCCACTCTTCCCCGGTAGACTGTCATTGTAAATAAAAAATTGTTTTTAACTGACTTGCCTAGTTAAATAAAGGTAAAAAACATTTAAGACATGATTAGACGTTCATCTCAATTCCCTGAACATACTGTACGTGTTTGATCAGGGGGTAAGGCATCATCTACATGAATAATTGTGGTCTCAAAACACTGCCATTCCTTTCAGTCGATTGTTGTGTAATGAATATGTATTTTAGCATGTGTGTATTAAATTACCCTTACTTAAAAATATTATATAGGCTAATCCAGATTTGTTCAACCAAAAGACCCACCCCCCATTGATCTGAGTAAAAAATATGCCCTTAAAAATGCTATTCCACCGGATTTAAACTCAGTCAGCCACATTATCAGGCTGGGCTCAGTGAAGCAAAAACATTCCATAACCTCAACCTTCTCCCTGACCCCTCCCTGCTTTTAACAACTGCCGACATAGTTTTGCACTGTTATGTGATCATGCTTGGATGAAATCTGTCAAACAGCTCCCTGAGTTATTAGGCTGTCTGCATCTGACCTTTCCGCAATCAAAGATATATGACTTAAGGGCTCAGATTTGCCATGGCAACGGGTCCAATTTGCCGCCGTGAGAAAAGGTCTAATTGTTGCAGAAATTTAATGATCTAGCGCGACATCAGGGGCTGTGAGATTTTATGAACTGTTTACGCTATAATTTTCTTTTGTTAATGCATTCCGGCTTAACCCTTTCCCTGCTGGATGCCTGAAGGGAGGAGAGGGGGCTCTCTGCTGCTGCTGCTGTCTGTGCGAGCAATCTGCCTCAACCTGTTTGCATATCTGGCGCCTTTAAAAAAAGGGCACTTCTGTCTTTAAGAAAAACCAGCAACATTATCGCCTCAGCGATGTAGACATCAGTAATATATTCTACAAGGTCAAAGACAACTGAGATTAAAATGTCTAATCAGTTAATTTGTTTTATTGAGAAGGACTGGTGTGTGATTGGACAGAGCGGGAGAGAGAGAGAGGGGGATAGAGATGGAGGGGGCGTTGGAGCTGCTTAGATTTGCACATTGGTATTTTGACTGTGCGTGATGCTGGAAAATATGGCTGTGGCATTCTGTTATAGAATGTTGATGAACCTCAGACACCCTGTGTTTTTTTCCACTCCTCCCTCCCTTGCCCTTCTTCTCTCTTCCGCTCACCATTCATTTTCAATCTATGCCACATTCATACAAGACTGATTTTATTATTTGCCTAAATAGACTTATATTTTATATCTCATTAAATATTCAAAATAAATTCGGCATATTTGAGATGTTCATACATATTCAGATTTGGTAACAAGGATCAGAATATTTTGATTGAGCCCATACAGCGAAGACATTTTGAATTTTCTTTTTGTGTGAAGATAATTCCATTCAGAGGAATGAGTTGAATCACAATTGATCTCATTGTTTTCTTTTTTCTCTCACAATCAAATGTGAAAGAACATATTTTGCATGGCAAGGCTGTTATAGGTTTATACAGTATGTACATATTTGATAACTGTTTGATTCACTTGAAAATGTAATCAATCTCAAGTTTGTGTTTATGCACACATCACATCCTCATATACATCAATCAGAATTTTCCAAATATAGTCAGACGGTCCTAAAACGTATTATGTTCTCTCCTGATCCATATCTGTCTTTGAACAAAAGAGAAGGGTTTTGCCCCTTTTCCTGCCTGAGAATATTCAATCATGTGTGTGTGTGTTGGGTAAATGAGTCTCTCTGAATGTGACCCCCATTAGGTCCAGGGAAAGTAGAGCCGTCCAGCTCTGTTTGTTTTGCGTTAAGTTGCTGGAGTAGTGGCCAGGCCTTGATTTATTAGCGCCGTGTGCCAAATGACCATGATGAAGTGCATTTCCATTTTAAAAGACTTTACAGCTCTATCTGGAAAAGGTAAGAAGCAGAAAACAACTCAGCCAGAGGAGGGGAGGGGGCGCAACCAAAGCTAGAGCAGAGGAGACCCAGACTGACATAGATGAGTTGTGAAATAGGCCAGGTGCAGAGAAGAGAGAGAGAAGAGCGAGAGAGACTGTGTTTGTAGAAGGGACATTGATGTTTAATATTTAATCCTGGGTGCAGTTCTTAACATACAGTATGTAAGATGGCAGATTTAAGGGGGGAAAACATTTGGAGCACTCAAGGCCAAACTGCAATCACGCGAGGGTTTTCTGAGGAAAATGTTTTTTTGCTAGTGTACACGAGCAATACAACCTCCCTTTGACGTGGTCATGTTGCCATGTTTCTCAGCCAACGAGTTCAGACATTATGTTACACAAGTGATTTGGTAACAAAGTGAAACATTTTGGGTGACCCAAGGTTGCTATAAGGTTTGACATTGAAAGTAGACCCACCAAAATGCACCTGTGTGCATCTGTAGTGTGTGCAACAAACAGGCTTACATCCAGAAAAGCGATGAAGTGATTGTTGAATGAAAATACACCCGTCTTTCCGGACAAATATGTGGCACTAATTACTTGTCTAACCTAAATCTCCCTGCGCCAGATGTTGCTAAAATATAGTGAGACGGAGACAAATTGCACAATGTTGTTTTAGTCCTCACAGAAATATAGACGTTTAAATCATAGTTTCCTTGACCCTGTTAAGGAGTTGTTCAATGTGAATGTGAAGTGCGCCGGCAGAAACTAATTGTAAAGATATGGTAGGTATCGCGTAATCTTGCCCTCTAAAGCATGTCCCTAAGAAGGATTACGTTTGGATCTTTTCCTCTTTTAATTCAGATTTCTATTTCAGTTACAGTATGTTGACTTCACCCCCGCCTCCCTCTGTATCCTTCTGCTCCCTCCTCTCTACTGGTCTTGGCTCGCAGATGTTAAAAAAAACACAAAAAAAACGTACTTGATGACTTGTACAAAGTGGTGAAGAATTTCGAAGCCAGAGTCGGATTCGCAGAAGACCTTGAAAAACTTTCAGGTGTAAGTTACAGTAACTCAATAATAACCCTTTCATAAGAAGCCCCAGCCCCACCTCCGCCTGACTGCCTGCTATAGCAGCCGATAGAGCAATCAACTCTATTCCTTTCTCTCCTTCTCTCCGTCTCTCTATTGCCTGACTGTCCATATTTGAATTATAAGTGAAGGGGAAATTATGCGCGGGCACCACAAGCACCTTGCCTCTCCCTTTCGTTAAAAGACAGGATAATGAGACGGAATATCTATTTGCACAGCGTAATGTGTGTGTTCCAGCCAGCGCTAAGAGACTCAAACGTCTTCTAGTAGACATTCTCCTCCAGCAGGATAAAGTCTGAACAGGAGAGGGGGGGAAAGACTGGATTTGCATTACAGTGCTCAAAGGTAGATGGGAGAGCTGTGCAGGTATATCAGCCTTAATGTACTGTATCTATCTTCAGCCTGTTATATCAGTCTTATACAAACACATTCGTAGCCTTCCCTCAGTGCTGTCTAGTTATTTCTCAGATAAAGGTAGACATCAGGGAGTGTTGGTATACGGATAATAGGTGCACTGTGATTGGTCCGTCGGCCTGCCAGTCTTAATCAGGGCTAACTGGAATGGAACAGAGGTAAATATGTCCATTAGTGGCCGCAGAGGGAGGGATTAACCAGCGAACGGCCTCTTAAATGCAAATTGTTCTATTCGGAATGCCGTACACAGTGTCCTGTGTGATATCAGTCATGAGCGTTCATTCTAATTATTTGGGCAAATGTACTAATTAGCTAGCAGGTGCCGCCCTTATCATCCTCCCCAACATCTTTTGTATTCAAAATAGGTTCCGCAGCATGGGAATTTTTCAGGCCATCAGCAAATATTTACCAGTTCCATCTCATTACTTTTTGAGCGCCGGTTTGTGTTTAAAAAGTGGCCGTGAATATCTTATGGCCCTGCACATGTGCTCTAAACTTTGCCTTGACCTTTTCCCACTGGCCGGGTCTGCTAGCATGATGCTGTGTGTTCATTTGTAGATACACACCGTGTCCTCACGCCTGTCTGACTGCTCGGCTCTGGAGTTAACACTTAAGCAAACTGAGGATTAGGCATAGAGAAACTCACCCACCTTTCCCCGATAACTAGTCAGTTAATGTCCCCATCACTGGGCCTGGGTTTGATCTATCCATTAACAGACATCCCATATATTTCAGCTTTAGTACGATCAGGGGAAATGCTGACCGTTTTCATTTCTTTGGCTTAGTGATTAGCAAGTTGGGACTTGTCAATACAATAGTAATGAATGATTCAGATAAACATGAATTGGGGCCATCATCTTTTTTTTCCCGTGTGATAGTATGATATTGCTGGTCTGCATTTTTGCTTGAAAAGAAAGGGATTAATCAATAATTAATTTGAAGCCAGCACATTGATAGAAGCGATGCGATGTAAACATTCCCTATAAATCTGTGCTTTATTACCAGTGCAATTGAAAGATGCGTTACAGAGGCTCATGTGTCACGTTAAGTATGTTGTGAACATTCTGTATGGTTGGAAAAAGCCCATGCCATTTCGAAATCTCAATGTGTCTTGTTTTGCTGCTGTCTTTGTGCTTATTAATTGCATTTGGAACTTGGAAGTTCATCTCTTCCATTGACAAATCTCAAGAAGGGTGGTTTGCACACTTAACTTTTGAAGAGTCTTTGTTGCGGAGACGGTGAGCTTCTCTGGCGTTGTTCCTCAGTAGAGCACCATCATCATGACTGGTGGATATGCTGATGGATTGATCTACAGCAGGGGCTTGGTCATTTCCCTTGAGATGATCCTGAATCTAGCAGTTTACCAGTCAGCAGTAAAACGTTACTATACACAGAGAGTAGGTCAACTTTACTAGGATGATCTTTGTTGCAATCATTACATTTCCGTCCTATTTGGCCCTGTATCACAATGGCTTCTGTTCAATGGCTACTCATTCATCCTCAAGTCAGACTAGAAGGACTGATTACATTTCAGTGGACATTAATAGGAAACTCTAATTCACTTTTGACATTTTACCCAATATCTAGATAAAGCAGATCGACAGGGCTGTCTGCGTCAATGCTTCACCAGCAGTGTCTGAAGTCTAAGTGATAAAACAAAAAGTTTTAACTCAAAATATCCAGCTTCATCATCTGGTCCGACGTATTGAGGCATATGTGTTGTGTTTAAAGACAATGCTGTGAATTTAAAGACAATGCTGTGTACGTGCCAGAGCTTTGATGCTGAAGCCAAGTCCTCTCTCCCAGGCAGTATTTACCCGAAGCTCTTCCTACAGCATTGTTGAAGCCTA
Source organism: Salvelinus fontinalis (assembly GCF_029448725.1). Classification (NCBI taxonomy): domain Eukaryota; kingdom Metazoa; phylum Chordata; class Actinopteri; order Salmoniformes; family Salmonidae; genus Salvelinus; species Salvelinus fontinalis. The sequence goes on from NC_074668.1 coordinate 63,742,206, forward strand.
CTGCCGTACATTTTTATAGCCACATTGTTGCGCTGAATGACTTTTTATGTTCATTTACTTTCGGCTATGTGGTGTTTGCTCTGTGTTTTCACCTGGAAATGTCTAGGTTATTATTTTTAGCCATTCAGCGTGCAGACATGACTGTAAAGACACAACATCCTCTTCCTCCGACGAAGAGAAAGATCATGGTGACCGCATGGATGTCTAGCTGCATGACCCCCTGTCCACCCAGGGTCTGCCAGGACGTGTGTGTTTGTGTGTTTTGAGGTGTTGTCTGAAGTCTCAGTGTGACCATGATAGAGACCCAGAGGAGGCGGAGGAGAAAGGCAGTTGTGCTCCAGCCATCTGCTTGCCTCACACAGTGAAGCAGAAGAAGGTGAGGTCTGTCCACATCCCCTCTGGCCCCACATCAGAAAGCCTCCGTTGGCCCTGCCGCGTCCAGCCCGACCCGAGCTGCTCTGTTTGATTTAATGAGTAGAGCTGGGGTGCCATGGCCAGAGACTGCAGAGAGTCCCTCACACGCCCAGCCTATTCAGCGCTGCCATCACACCCATCCAAACCCAGCCAACCTTACAAGGATGTGTGGAAAGTCACATGACCCCGGAAAAGTCGCAGCTGAAAATTGAAAATGGAAAAGAGTATACCCTTGTGGTTTTCTCACCTTTTTGGATTTTCACATATTTGTAGAATTTGTAACTGTTTATAGGGGGGATGCAAATAGCGGGGAGTGTGAAAGCCTGCCTCGTCTCTCGCCCAGCCAGCAAGTATGGCAGTGTTTTAATGATGCATCTGCTCATGTCAAATGATTCTGGACACATGGCAAACTCTGGGCTGCCGGGCTCTTTGATGTCATTGAACACACACAAACACATGCACACAGACACACACTCATATGCAGCTATGTACCGGGCACTGGTTCACTTGGGCCCCCTCTGATGCTGTGGTGGCTGGTTTTAATGTCCCTGCCTAATGATCTGGCACGCCTCGAAAGGTAAATGATAATTTGCTTTAAGTGGAGCCTTTAGGCGGAAAAGCCTTGTAGGGCTTAACTCTTTCTCAAAATGACAGTGTTTACGACAAGCAACCGACAGATTTTTATTTCAAATGGGATTTTTTTTGGTGTGAAAATGCGTCACATCGCAACACCACACTGCTGACTGTCATTTGAACAGACCGATGGTCTGTATGACGATTCTGTGAGATCCTCCATGAAGGCAGCTAGGCTGTGATTGAACAGGCTTCAGTTGGAGCCTAACTGGTGGACACAGCAGTAAGAATTACAGAGAAGAAAAGACTAATTCTGAGAATGATGGAGAGGATACTGTGAAAGCACATTCTGCAGAGACTGCAAGGACATGCAGCCTAGTGTAGTCTTTGTAGAGGAAATCTGGGCGATTTCAAATGAGTTCTCATCACTGAAAAGGACTCATTATCACTTTTTGTATACTCTCTCCATTTCATACTTCATCAGGCCTTTGTAAGCATAAAAAGTGCTAAAACAGTTTTTGCCCAATTCTTTCTACTTGCAAATCATTTGAAATTCAGCACACGTGATGATGAGTGAAGGACTTCATAACGGATGTATTATAAACACGTTAATGACTGTATTCTTTCTCTGGCATTAGGCCCATAATCAATATTCAATGCCCAAATCCCCCTGCCCCTGCCTGTCCATTCCCTATCCCCCTTTCATTACATCAGCTCCTCTCCTCTTTAGTCAAGAAGTGTTTAATTAATACACTTTTTCTCCAAACTGTGCCAGATGCTAATGCAAGTGTATATTTGAACTTGAGTCTCCAAAGAGCTGTACTTGTGCTCTCAAAGTCGCTACCTCACTTTCTAAGTTGAACAGGTGTCAAATGAGTGAGGAGTTTGTCTGTCATCAGTCAAAACCCTGGACTGTGCCGAACCTCCTGTCCGAGAGCTGTGATATCATGAGATCTCAACATCCGTTGTTGGGTTGAGCTGACAGGGGAAGATGTCAGCCGTGGCAGTACTAGCAATAATAGCAGCAGTAGCAGCAGTACCCACAATACCAGAGCAGTACCAGCAGAACAAGTAGTACCAGAGGAGTACAAAGCAGTACTAGCAGTACCAGTCAGTAGTACCAGAGCAGTACTAGCAGTAAAAGCAGTACCATTAATAAAAGCAGTACTAGTAGTAAAAGCAGTACCAGCAGTAAAATCAGTACCGGTAGTAAAATCAGTACCAGTCAGTAGTACCAGAGCAGTACTATCAGTACCAGTAGTATTAGCAGTTAAAGTAGTACTAGTAGTAAAAGCAGTACCAGCAGTAAAATAAGTACCAATAGGAAAAGCAGTACCAGTAGTAAAAGCAGTACCAGTAGTAAAAGCAGTACCAGCAGTACCATTAATAAAAGCAGTATCATTAATAAAAGCAGTACCGGTAGTAAAAGCAGTACCGGTAGTACCATTAATAAAAGCAGTACCAGTAGTACCAGTAGTAAAAGCAGTACCAGTAGTAAAAGCAGTACCAGCAGTAAAATCAGTATCAGTAGTAAAAGCAGTACCAGTCAGTAGTACCAGAGCAGTACCAGTGCAGTACTATCAGTACCAGCAGTACTAGTAGTAAAATCAGTACTAGTAGTAAAAGCAGTACCAGTAGTAAAAGCAGTACCAGTAGTAAAAGCAGTACCAGTAGTAAAAGCAGTACTAGTAGTAAAAGCAGTACCAGTAGTAAAAGCAGTACTAGTAGTAAAATCAGTATCAGTAGTAAAAGCAGTACCAGTCAGTAGTACCAGAGCAGTACCAGTGCAGTACTATCAGTACCAGCAGTGCTAGCAGTAAAAGCAGTACCAGTAGTAAAAGCAGTACTAGTAGTAAAAGCAGTACCAGTAGTAAAAGCAGTACCAGAGCCCGTACTATTAGTACCAGCAGTAAAAGCACTACCAGCAGTAAAAGCAGTAAAAACAGTACTAGTAGTAAAATCAGTACCAGTAATAAAAGCAGTACTAGCAGTAAAACAGTACTAGTAGTAAAATCAGTACCAGTAATAAAAGCAGTACCAGCAGTAGAAGCAGTACCAGTAGTAAAAACAGTACCAGCAATAAAAGCAGTACCAGTAATAAAAGCAGTACTAGCAGTAAAAACAGTACTAGCAGTAAAAGCAGTACCAGTAATAAAAGCAGTACTAGCAGTAAAAACAGTACCAGTAGTAAAAGCAGTACCAGTAATAAAAGCAGTACTAGCAGTAAAAACAGTACCAGTAATAAAAGCAGTACCAGTAATAAAAACAGTACTAGCAGTAAAATCAGTACCAGCAGTAAAAGCAGTACCAGTAGTAAAAACAGTACTAGTCAGTAGTACCAGCAGTACTATCAGTACATGCAGTAAAAGCAGTACTAGTATTAAAAGCCGTAGTACCAGCAAAAGCAGTACCAGCAATAAAATAAGTCCCAGTAGTAAAAGCAATACCAGCAATAACATCAGTACCAGTAGTAAAAGCAGTACCAATCAGTAGTGTTAGCAGTAACAGAGCAGTACTATCAGTACCAGTAGTAAAAGCATACTAGCAGTAAAAGCAGTTCTAGCGGTAAAATGAGAACCAGTAGTACAAGTAGTACAAGCAGTACCAGTAGTAAATGCAGCAGTAGCAGCAGCAGTGAAATCAGTACCAGTAGCACCAGCAGTAAAAGCAGTACCAGCAGAAAAAGCAGTACCGGCAGTAAACGCAGTATCAGTAGTACCAGCAGTGAAAGCAGTACCAGCAGTAAAAGCAGTACCAGTAGTACAAACAGTAAAAGTAGTAAAAGCAGTACCAGCAGTACCAGTAGTAACCACAGTACCATTAGTAAAAGCAGCACCATTAGTTAAAGCAGTACCAGTAGTACCAGCAGTAAAAGCAGTACCAGTAGTAAAAACAGTACCAGCAGTAAAATTCAGTACCAGCAGTATCAGTTGTAAAAGCAGTACCAGCAGTGCCATTGGTAAAAGCAGAAAAAGCAGTAAAATACAGTACCAGCAGTAAACGCAGTACCATTAGTAAAAGCAGAACCAGCAGTAAACACAGTATCAGTAGTACAAGCAGTAAAAGCTGTACCAGCAGTGAAAGCAGTACCATCAGTGAAAGCAGTACCATCAGTGAAAGCAGTACCAGCAGTAAAAGCACTATCAGTAGTACAAGCAGTATCAGTAGTACAAGCAGTAAACACAGTACCATTAGTAAAATGCAGTACCAGCAGTGAAAGCAGTACCAGCAGTAAAAGCAGTACCAGCAGTTAAAGCACTATCAGTAGTACAAGCAGTATCAGTAGTACAAGCAGTAAACACAGTACCATTAGTAAAATACAGTACCAGCAGTATCAGTAGTACAAGCAATAAACGCAGTACCAGTGTTAAAAGCAGTACCAGTAGTAAAAGCAGTATGCAGTACCAGTAGTGAGTGGAAGTAGCATCAGGAGTTTCTTCATTCTCCTCCTACACCACCACGTCACAGAGGAGTGAGATAAAACGAGTCAGAGTGTCGGGGACGACTGAGAGCGGATCCCCAGGGCCCAGTAATTGGTGGGGTGGAGGGGAGTTGAGGACTCCTTTTGTCCTGTGGTAAAAGGAGATGAGAGCCGAGGTGCTGCCCTGGCCCCTGTGGCGACGGCCTGTTGCAGGCTGATCAGAGAGGGGTGCTGCGGCGTGCCATGGCCTGGGCGTCATCTCCCCTCACCCTGTCCCCTCAGAGGGCAGACAGATGCTCTGATAACTGCCATCCCTCCCTTCTCTCTACTGGTTTTGGAGGCCAAACTCTTCCCCAGTGTGTGAGACAGACACACTGAGGCACATACACACTAACTTTGCCTCAGTACCTATTTCTACCACTTGCCTCATACGGACATGGGCAAACAGAGGTAGATGATTGTATTTCTTTTCCCAGGATGGAGCACTATAAGGAGTCTTGACTAAATGATTTCATTATTTTCCCCATTGTCTTTATCTTTTTATTTCTCTTAAAGTTGGTGAAAAAATGCTTTTAACAATTGATGGTGTAAAGTGATGGAGGAAATGCGATTCCCAGGCAATAGGCATGTATTGTCTGGGTAGCTGGGGGGAAAGAGAATGGTGATATCTTGGCTGTTGATTCCTGCATGATAGGGAGAGGGAAGCCCTAGGGGTGAAGCCTCAGGAAATGTCTGGATTGCTCTTAAGAGGCCTCTCCCTCCTGCAGTAATGGAGTTGTAGAACACAGAACACTGCATTGTTTGCTGCTCGAAGTACTCTTTTACGTTCAGTTTACTTTAGTGGATTGGTTCTGTAGTAGAGGCAGAGATTGAGAGGCGATTGGATGAAGACCCGCAGCCATTTTCTCATGGCCACGGTAGAAAGCAGCTCTTTCTCATTTAACCTTCAATTCTGTATATTTTTAGTACCAATTTTCTCCAGTAAAATACGATAGTCCATGAACAGGAAAACATTACATCAGTCTCAAAGCTTACTTCGCCCAATTGCAAGTCCATTTATTTATGTGCATTTGAAATTATTTGAAATGTACAAACAATGTTTGTCTTGGAATTAATGAGAAAACATTTAAGTCGTGGTTACATTGGCAAAAATGGTAATGTCTACACTCTTCACGGCCTCCACCCAAGCTAATTTATTTAAAGACATTGAGTAACTCAAATTACGTAGCACCCTTCTTTGATATGCTATTTTCCTTTCTTCGTCGGCCATCTTTGATTCCTCGGGTGATCCGCCTCTCTTGCACACAGCTGCTTTCTTGCTTGTTGTTTTTGGCACCGCATTCAAACTCGCCCGCCCGCTCTCAGCTTTCTGTGGTGTACTCAAAAGACATGGAACATCAAAAAGCTTTGAGGCGCTGGCGACATTAACATCGCTGAACTCTTTCTGAGAGGGGCTGCGAGCACAGACCCTTGGCTCTTTGTGTGTAAATGTGTGAGAGTAGCTGAGTGCCCTCTCTCTCCAATACAAAGACCCCAAGGTTACCAGGGAGTCACTGATCCCCTTCCAGGAGCTGCATTCCTCTCGGTTCCATCTCATTCCATGCCATGCCATTCCTCGCCTGCATGCCTGAAACAGGTGCTGTTTTTCTGACCTTGGCTGTTTGTGGAGATTATATATTTACCAGCTCCTCTGGATAAGCACTGTCTTGTCTCTCTCTCTCTCTTCCACTACAAAGCACCATTATTCAGTCTCTCTCTGTTCCTCTCCTCTACTGGATTACACTGTGGATGGATGAGCCAGAGGCTGTGAACAGCTTTGACTAACACACACCCATAGTTTTTGGTGTGTGCGTGTGACTGTTTATACCATTGCAGGGTCAGTAGGTTTCAATCACTGGGCTTTGATGGGATGAACTTGCAGAGGGTTTGAATAGATTCAACTTCTGCGATAGTTCAGCGTGATATGAATATGTTCAGTCGACTATTGACAGAGACATTTGGTGTTAAGTATCATTGGATAGGCAGAGTATGAGTATGATGGAATTTAAAATTCTAGTTTATCTATGTCAAGTAAAGGTAGTTACATATGGAACATTTCTAAGTTGTTACGAGATGTTATTAAGTGTGGCCGGTTAGCTAGTATTAGCTATAGATGTCTTACCTGTGAGAGTGGTGTGGTTAGCTTTGTGCTGTTGTGGTACAGCCCCTGTAGCGTGATAATAAGGCTGGCAAATGGGCGAGGAGGAGGGGGGCAGTTTGGGGGTTAGATGGGATAGTGTGTGGGGGGGCTACACGGTTACCACGGAAATGGATGTGTTGGCCTCATCAGCAGGCTCCCAGCTGGTGAGGGCTCGGAAGCGCGTCTTGGCAAGCGTTTGGTCAGGGGGGAGTTTGCATCTGTGCTGCCTTGGCTCTCAGCTGGAGGGGGGTAGGAGATGTTCACTCCCCCCCGCACCCCTCTCCAACACTCCTTCTCGTCAGGTCTTAAAGGGGACCCACCCACTGTCAAGGCAAAGCCTCATCACACAGCTCACTGGGAAACTGCCTCCGAGTTGCTCTCTCTCTTCCTCTCTTCCCCTTCCCTCAGTCCCTCTTCTCCTCCTCTTTTCACCCCATTCTCTCCCTTTCACACCATTATTTACTCGTCTGCTCACCCTCATTTCTCCACTGTCTTTCTCTCTCCTCTTTCTCCTCTGTCAGTTTCATTTCCCTTCTGTCTCCTTCGTCTTCCTCTCCCTGCACCACCCACTTTTCTGTTTTTCTACTCTCTGTTTTTCTACTCTCTGTTTTTCTACTCTGTTATTCTACTCTCTGTTTTTCTACTCTGTTATTCTACTCTCTTTTTCTACTCTCTGTTTTTCTATTCTCTGTTTTTCTACTCTCTGTTTTTCTACTCTCCCTCTTTCTCTCACTCTCTTTCTCCCCCCTCAGAGTAGCCGATTATATCAGTCCTGTACCGCCCACCCTGTAGAGACTTGCTTGTCCTACAGATGCTTCCTCTGTAGTGTCTTTATTTGATTTATTTTTCATTTTCTTCACAGGATATTTGTTAAAGGGTGAGATTTGAACAGTTTTACAGGATGCCCTTTTCCACTAAATGTGCTAGGGATTAAAGTTCCTTCTCATTCCAGGGAAAGCTTTTAAACAGACTATTTAGCCTGTCTAAACCACAGTGGTGTGGATGGGTGACATATCAAAGGAGAGGGTGAAACTCAAGCACTCAGGAAATGAGCTGGAACATGATTTGGTGACCTCTGAATTCTCTACCTCGTTCCCATGGTGTGTGTGTAGTTGGGGGGGATTGTGGGTATGTGTAGGATTTGATGTTCTGGGTCGTGGAGTTACCACCGTGTGGCTACTGTACAGGGGGAGGAGTCTGCAGCACTAGGGCAGCCCTTGACCAGGGAGGAATGGCCATGGTGACATCATCGGTGACATAGGAGGTAGTCTGTCCTGGCTTTGCCTCCATACACCTGCCCATCCTCTGAAGGGCGAATGTTCTATCCCCCAAATCACTCGCATGCTCCAGAACTAAGATTAATGTTGCGTTCTTTGTGTTTTCATCTGTCCGGTTCTGTTTCAAGCCTTAACTTGAGCTTAATGAGAGACAGACGGCCATAAATTGATTTTACAAAACGCCCTCGAGTCCCGCTGATAACCATCATCGGAAAGAGTGAACGCATGGGGAGAGTGACTGGACCGGGACCAAGAGCGACGATACACTCTGTCCATCTGTATCAGGCTTTAGTCTGTAAAATGGCATGTGTAACGCCCTCGTCATATCTGCCTGGGTGAAGCATGGTTATTATGAAGGCAGGCGGTGCGATGTGGTGGTGCCGCTACACCGTCAGGGACAAGGCCAGCTTTTGTTCATTTTCTGGTCCCATGCATCTGCTTGTAATAGACAAGACCTCAACTGTGTCGTCATGTTTTGGCTTCGATATCCCTTTCAGATCCAGTTAGGCTGGGGGGGGGGGAAATGGTGACATATGGAACACGCCAGAGATCACTTGCTTTGTCTAATTGTGCGGTGCATTTGTCCCATAGGCCTATAATGCTATGTTGTCCTTTACATGTCCTAGTGTACCGCATTGTTCATGTCCTTTATGACGAGTGGTCACAACAGGGGGGCACATTATAGGAAGGTGGACCTTGTTGGCATGAGAGCTACACAAGGTAGTGCTTCAGAGAAGACGGTGTCCGATACTGAGTAAAGGAACCAAGGAGA